>NW_019394486.1:0-134958 GCF_000612105.2 Orussus abietinus
TTCATTCAGCACAAAATTAGCACATAATTAGCACATAATTCCTCTGTATTCAGAAATCGTGAATTGGGATGTTGCCGTGCTAGCTTGACGCACCTGAGAGAAACGTGAGAAAGTCGAGAGAAGCTTGAGCACTCAAACAATGCTTATAAATTCTATGAGTATTATGTACCTGTGCTCACCAAATAAAATTCTGTTTCCAAATTCAGTTTCTAATTTCCTTTTTATTTGGTTGCATAAAATAGAAAACTGTAGGTTTGTGCAGATAGGTGATTTTAAGGAAAATTATAACATTGCCAAGTCTGATAGTATTTAGATTACGTTAATTTGCACATATTTTACGATAAAAAATGTATTCAGACCCTCATTTGAGCTTTCAAAAATCCCAAACTGTTCCGCTGAGTATACAGGATAGGCTAAAGTGAGTAGCCAAACTATGGAAGTATGTATTATGGGTTATAACATGGAAAAGTGTTAACTAAATATTAATCCAGAAATCCTTGATCTGCGAATTTTGTTAAAAATATTATTAACATAATTTGTGGAAACGATTTTGTCTTGCAACGATGCAAACCTCTCTATTAAAGAATTATAAGTAATACATAATTCCAGAATTATTGATATACTTCGACTTTACTCACAAATTAATAAAATGATTATTGATACATCCACCAACACAGCTCAAGGATTAAATTGCCACGTAAGTATCAAGTTCCTCAAGCACTAGTTTCAAAGTGCGACACGGTCACTTCTGAACCATTTTTGTGTAACTCGTTCAAGTAGCTGTGGGTCAATTATCATTGTACTCGAGTCACGTTAACTTTCGCGATTACAGCATGGGAGAGGATATCACCCCGATGGGTTTAAGGTTACTCTTAAGCCAAGTAACTCGAGGAGGCCTGGTCAAGAAGTTGCGGTCAGGATCCTTCAGTAGACGAGCACAGCGGAATCTTATAAATTCTCCACGAAAGTTTCAACGACGGAACGTTTCATCGAACCCCAAACCTGAAGTTTCGAAATGTTCAGCCAAATCAGAGTAACTCAGGAGAAAAGGCAGTTAAAGTACAATTATTCACTACAGAAGTTTCCCCCCTAACACCGTTCACTTTCGTTGAAGCCTCTGAGCGTTCATGACGTCTACGTTGTAAATGTATTCAAGTGGTGAATTCGTTTTAATTTGCAGTTGGAAAAAGTAGAAACTGCATTATTAATGATATCCGGTCCCTGTGAAAATTTTCAGCGAAACTACATGAAAATTCAATTTACCCTTATAGCATGCAATTCCTCGAAGAAACGTTGGACTTTGAACGAAAAGTAAAATGGTACTAGATTAACAAATTAAGAAAGGCTTTTCTTGAAAGTAAAATCGAGTATCGTATGAATTCTTAACACATTTTTCCCCTATTTTCCATCCGTTTCACTCATATCTCCTGAAACGTTGTGACATGACCCAGCTTTTACCTCGCCCGGAGCGATCGATCCTCGGTTGGTGACGAGGTTTTTCGGAAAGGTTAAAATGAATTCTATCCGAACTCAGCAGTGATAATTCACCTCGACAACGTAATGAGAATTTCGAAGGGATAAGAGAGCATTTCTATCCCAAGGACCGGAGTCGTTACTCCGCTCCGAACTTGCGTCTTCCCCTCGCCCTATCTTTTCTCCAGTTCTTTTTCGCTTCTCCGCCCTTTATTCCGGGAAACAGTTCCTGCGGATGCAAGTTGTTCTTTAAGATTCTTAATGTTACCGGAAACCGCAACGTTTTACTTTGCTCGGAACTCATTTTCTAGAAAAGAGCTACTTGTCTTGATCCACTGATCTCTACGGAAGGGTGCGAGAACGCGATGCCATCTTTAAATTTAGTCTCAATTTTCATCCGCCGACCACAAAATCTCTCACCGTCCATTAATTTGCATCAAGAAACTTGTAGTATGGAAAAATATTTTGTTACGGAGACGAAAGAATTTTAGCTATTTTTATATTTGAGCCGTTTATTTTGAAAGTGGCCTAAGTTCATTTATACTTAAATTGAGATATTTAAGGGTTTGTGTTTCAATGCAAATAAAAATATACGTACAGGATACCAATGAGTCATACTGCTTAAGTGTATCTAAAGAAGTTAAATTTACAGTTCCTATTAAAATAATGGCAATTATTAAGTGAATAATATGCGTTTTCTTACCAAGAATGGAGATAAGCCACTTTCAAAATTAATAACCAGATTCGTTATAAAATTTGAAAGAGCCCAAGTCCATTCGACATAATTTAAAATGCTTCAAATTGAAAAAAACAATACTCAATTTATTTTATACATCTTTACAACACTTCAAAATCAATATTTATGCAATTCAGAATATTTTTTAACTAAATAAATTACAAAACAATTTACTGCTCATCTACATTTTGTGTATGTGAAAGGGATTTGAAGAAGTCATGATGGTATGGATGGATCCGGTGGTATATATCGTATTAGGTCTATTATGTCCTTGAATTTCGCTGTTGTAATTTGTCTTATATTCTTATAAAGTGGGGTCAATACAATGTTTTCGAACTTTTTTGGTCTACCCCGACGTGGTAATAAATCCAGGACTTTAAAATTTTTATTCTCATTCATTGATGTCTTATAAAAAATTTTATANAAACAGTAAATTATTTCTTTTTAATGACATTTCTCCCACGCCAAAATCTCTATCATTTGGTAAAAACGAATGTCCTGATATTAAAAATTTATGATCTACGATTTCCACATTATGTTCAACAGTTTGGACAATTTTTAGCCACATTAAAGCTACTTTAATGTTTCTATTTTATCCTGCACCCATGTCACTGTAAGCTATAATGTGTCTTTCACTTCTTACATTTTTAACATGTTTTAGGATGCATGAAGCTATTTATTGACCACCTCTTGATGCAATAGTTACATCCCAAACGTACATGTGAACATTATCGTTATGAAAATTCTGAATACCCAAATTCAGAACGTCCATATAGATTGGACTTAGGCCACTTTCAAAATGATGGTTTTAATTATCGAACTAACTCTGAAAACTTATGGATCCAAAATTATCGTATTTACTCGGAATATAATTAACCTCAAATGCTTTATTGATAGATAACTTCAAGTTATACATATAACTACGGGCAACCGCAAATAATTGACAAATGGACTTAGGCCACTTTCAAAATAAACGGCTCATTTATTGTAAGGTTCGTTTCGGTTACTTCTCATTTCGCACGTTCGCAAGGTACATTCTACGCGATGAATTTTTGCAAGATTTCGACAGCACTTTCTACGACTACTAGCTGGTACCCAACACTATTCCAAGGCAAGTAATGTCAAAGGTTGCCTCCAACCGTACTTGTATATGGTCTGTGTAAGCATGGTAAGTAGATTATTCAGAGTGTACGTGCACGTCCACGCGACGTGTAAATTATATAAGCACCTTGGTATTCAGGTGTCTGCTTGTGTCTGCCTATGTCTGCCTGTGCGTGCCTGTGCGTGCCTGTGTCTGCCTGTGTCTGCCTGTGTCTGCCTGTATCTGCCTGTATCTGCCTGTGTCTGCCTGTGTCTGCCTGTGTCTGCTAGTTGACGAAGTCCGTTAGCATATATTACTTGGACGCGAAACATCCCCTGGTCGTACACGAGCAACTTCAGACCTCGGGACAATCGTTTTAAACTTTTTTTCTTCCACCATCGTTGAATTTTCGACCCCTGCGTGGCAGCTATTCGAGATTTACGCAAAGTGCGATGAGATTTTTCCGGCGGACCTTGATAGCAATTTCTACTTTCCCGGCACTTAGAATGCGACCTCTTGCGTTTGCATATGTCGCAGCCATATTGTAAAATGCGGTATTTTGTAAAACGCCTAGTGGTTTTGTAATCGCGGTTAAATAATTAAATCTTCGTTCACTTGGCTTCATTTTATAATACATCTAGTCATTTTATGGAACGACTAGGTGTTGTATAAAAAGGATTTGACAATCTAGCTACGACACATAAGTACACGAAAAGATGAATGAATGAGAATCGGATAAATAAATCAAGTTGTAATCATTCGACAAGAGATAAAGTAAAAAGAGATTAAGAGCGGAGTACATTTTTGTAGATGGAACGAGGATCGACTTCACGATCGAACAGCTAGATCGATTGTTTTTTCAAGATGGTGCATGTAACTTGAGTAAGTTGGAAAGCAGGAGAAAGGTTGTTTTACGATACTTATGAATTATAAAGTTTCACTTTAAGTGTGAAAATAACAAAATAACTTGGTGTATAATATCTGGCCGAAATCATAATCCTACCTCAAAGACGCATCATAAAATCATTTATCTGTAAAAACCGATGTTCTTTGAATTTAATAAAATTTGATAGATGGCAGCTGCATACCGGTTTAAGTCGCAAACACTTTCTTTCTTATTAAAGTAATTTAATCCAATTCGTTAATTTAAATGGCACACTTAATCGTGGGGGATTCAAGTAGACAATGAGATTAACACGAGATCGCACATTCCAATAACGGCGAATTAATTTTCCAAATGATGAAGCGCCTCGACGTTAATGCCCCCGGAGGTGTGGCTCGAATATGGTGCAATGCGAGCCGACCGAATATTAACGTATTCCGATGTATGCCTAAGCGTAATTACACCTGCATGTGTACGTATCCATGGGAATCGATGTACACAATTCCCAAATTAGAGCAAGCACTCCTGCTGGAAAGGCGGGCATAGAGGCGAATCTCGTCGGAAAAGGTTTTCGTCTTCGATGATATCAACCAGAATATCATATTCGATTCTTATCGATTAGCATTGATCTATTACCAAAGTGAAACAAGCATTCGTACCAGAAAGTGAGACGATATACATCTCATCGTCAGACACACGAAGAATGATGTTTGATCCTAATCAATTAGCACCCTAACATTTAACTATCCACAAATTGGAGTAAGTATTTATACCAGAAAATCAGATACATATGCAAATCTCACTGCAAAATGCTGTCGTCGATCGATTCATACACGATGAGACCTGCCAGGAGATTATATTTGTTTTTTTATCAATTAACAACCCTCGTACTTAGCGCTACAAACAACACCGCAATGAGGTGCAATTCCATGTTTACAATAAAGGCCTCGACAGGCATTACATATTCAACCAAGATCCCTAGATAAACGTTGTACCTTCGCTTATGAATACCATTATTTCAACTTCTACTTCCAGGCTGTTATTCGGAGACGTTGAAACGATCAAGGGCGAGATTTATACGGTAGCTTCTGAACTTAGGACTGCTCCTCCTTTTTCGCTCTTTCCCGGTTCCCATCTGCATCTCGCTTTACCGTCAAGTTTTGAAATGTTGTTGAGCTCTTCAGAGTTCGAGAAATCCCTTAATCCGTTTTTGCTCTAAATGCATTCGCACTATCTTTCTCGGACTTGTTTTTTCAAGCTGTCCAAGTTAGGAAGGTCAATGTGTAATTATGGATCACTTTTTGATTACAAATAAGAACTCCAAACAGCAATCTCAAGAACGTTATAAACTTCAATGGCACGTATAAATATTTTCTGATTATTAATTCAGTGCATCAGAGTAAACTAACGGACTCTTTCGCTGGGTGTTACTTTTTAATGTATATCTCCTCATGTATGTGTGAACGTTGTAAATGTTTAAACATATGCGCATTAAACATATAGTGACCTTTACAACAGTTGTAATGCATTCAAACCTTCGTTTATTTGGAAAACTTTGACATTGTACCAATTTACTTATTAAATAACATGCACCAAATTAATTTATATATTAACTAATAAACCACAAATAGCAGAAGCTGATCAATTCAATAGCACTAAGATGAAGGTACGTGAAATATTAACAAATATTACTATTAACATCTTATGATGGAAAGTAATGACGAGTTGGTCTTAACAATAAACTTTGTGGATGGTCACATCTTGCTCGGTACTAAAATTTGTTCAGAGTTTGCACTTCTCTGGAAATCATTCCACTCTTCGTGCTATAAAAGTAATGTCCATAAAGCTGGCATTGCCACTCTTTAGCATAATTCAATTAAATTTATTGCAAAATTTATTGCTAATTTAATGCTATTTTATTGAGCAAGAAAAAAAATTATATATCTTATACTCTTTCGAATAAAGGTGGCGATTCCAGCTTTGTAGAAAGTTGGCATCGCCACATTATAAATACCATCATAAAGCAAATATTCATAGTTGATCTATATGCCTGAATCTAATGCTAATTAATTGCTGGCAGAAAAAGCAAACTTCGATTCCTTTGCTCAATCCTAGAAGGGTATGTCACCTCCCCTAGTATCGCTAGCAGCATAGCAACATGTAAACGGTGGAAAAAGAATTATTTCTTCACAGGAAATTGTATTGCTAATTAATTGTTCCTAGGAGAATCTTATTCTTTGCACAACCCCTAATGTGGTATGCCAATCCTCACGCCATCAATACTGTATGTCTAGCTTTGTATAAAGCTGACAACGCCACCGTTTTTCGAAAAAGTATAACAGTAAAAAAAATTTGTCTTGCGCAATTAAATAGCAATAAATTAGCAATCAATTTTACAACAAATTTTATTAAATTGTGCTAAAGTAGCAATGCCAGCTTTACGTACATTGTTCTTGAGATTCAGAAAGGCTTTGAATTTTTTTGATTGTCAAAGACTAGTCCTATTGGGTCAAAACAATTCTGACCTTAAGTATTGCGCACAGTGTACGCCCACAAATTAACTCGAGCTACTGCCGGAAAAAATCCATGGCAAAAAAAAATCCTGAAAATCTTGAAAATGGTAATTTTACCGTTTTTTCGGGTTCTGGGAGGCTCTGAATTTGTCTAATTACCAAGGACTACTATCGGTTCAAAAAATGCTGTGCTCAAGTACTATCCCCATTGTACGCGCCCAAATGAACTCAAACTACTGCCGAAACCCTCAGCCACAGAGAAAAAATCTTCAAAATATTGAAAAGGAAGATTTTAACGTTTCTAAGGACTTTACTGTTTCTAATTGCCAAGGATCACTCTTGTTCCAAAAAAGTTCCAAAAAATTCTGAGCATAAGTTCTCCCCGCGATTTACTTGCATAATTTAATTCAAACCACTGCCGTTAAAAAAGGGTGTATCAATTTCAAAATTATTTTAAACCTGCTTGTTTCTTCGACGGAAGAAGGAAATTCATTCAGAGGATAAATCTTCATCTCCCGAAAGAGTATTTTTTGCACGGGAATAGTAAAGAATAGATTGAGCTGGCTTTAATTGTTACAAAAGCGTAAATTTCTCACTCTAAAGGTGCACCTTGTATCAGAAAATTACTCTGTCTTCTGGGATCTTGAACGTTATTAACTGAATTGTTTCAAGACATCACTCGGGAACATAGCTTTCAGATTTAATTTTTCATACCTTCTGCAACCTCCATTTACACAGAAATCAGCATCCTAAAAGCAGTAAACTTGTAAAAACATTTAGCGAGTACTTTAGCAGCAGCAATGATCAGAGGCGGTATTTACTAATTAATCACTGCCCTCTCAACTTGTACTAAGTACCCAGAATGGCTATTTTAAAATTCCCCAACCCCCCACGTTTCTAAGTTTAGTTTCTTCTTTTTCTTTTTCCTGGCGGTACTACGTTTTACGCTACCTTCTCCAACCGCGAAAGATTCACGACTTTTCGGAACAACGAAATAAATCAGCGACGACCACTTGAATTTATCCAACATCATGGAGGAACTCCTTGAACTTGGAGGGAACCCGGAGGTGACTTTAAGGGGCACTTTTTCATTTTCCTTCCAATCTTGAAGCTTTTCTCTCAAATCTGATGGATTCGAAGAAAGTATGACAGTGACGTAAGAGCAAAAATAAAGACGGTGAAAATATTCAATGTCGACTTGTTTTTGCCAAAGAAGATTCTTTTACTTTACAAAAAAGACACTCATTAAGTTATTTATGATGCCAGGTGGAAAGTACAGGGATACTATGCATATTATGCAATATTATCCGCAATTCTATCGTGAGTGCATCCAATGATACGTACTTGCTGGCATAACATTTTTTTCTAATTCGGTTTTTATAGAGTTTTCGATAAAGCTATATATCGACTATCACATTCGGTATATATCGACATTTATATATCGACTATTGCAAAAACAGCTCAAATCGCTTACGCTTGTACCAAATATTACAATATATTTTATTTCATAGAAGATACGAGTAAATCTATTAAAAAAATATATACATATAATCATCCATAAAACCGTTTATTTTTGTAAAGTTAGTCTCCCACTTCACCTAAGCAAACAAACAAAAAACTAAAAATGAAATCGAACCAAATAAAACATAAATTAGAAACTAAATTGTAAAATGAAATTTTATTTGCCGACCTTCCGAAAACAGGCATACAATATGTAATTATTATTTTAAGGCGCGCACACATTAATGCCGGGGCGAGCTGCAGCGTATCACAATGCTCCCTCGATAATACATGATAGATAATTCAAAATCTATGAACATGATCCGTGTGGATTTTTGCAAGTACGATGCGTTGCGGTCTGCTCCGGTTGTAATGTGTGCGAGACTTTAGTGCTCCATCGTTTCTGTCATCACTCAGCACTACGAATTTCTTGATGTATAGTAGTTCTACACATAATATAATTTTCTCAAGTAGAGAAAAATTCAAATAGACATCGGCGGAGTCGTACTTCGAAAAATTATTATCGTTTTCGTTTTTTATTTAATTCTCCAAATCTTCTTGCGGCTGAAGTACGGTTCTATAATTAAAAGACGCGAACCAACCGTAATAAGACGTTTAACGATCTATTGAAGAAGCATTGGTTGGAAAGCAGCCATGGACTGGTAAAGATGGACTGGTAAAAGAAAACTGGCAAAGGGGGGCTTGTAAAGGAGGACTGGCAAAGGACTGGCAAAGAAGGGATGCGAAAGGACGACCCTCGTCTCAGACCTCCCTTGGGAAAGCCGGGTTGCATACCTCTCAGATCAAATTTTTCAAAAAATTCCTCAAGAGTACGCCAAAGCACCCTCACTTTCTCGGATTTCCTTAAAACTAACACACAAGTTGGGGACGAACCTTTGATTTTTTCCTTTTAAGTACACTTGAGCTTTCCGACAAAGTGAACAGCGACATCTCTGATGGAGTACTCCAATCTGCTCTTGATAACCTCATACGAAACAAACAAGATTCAGGTATGCAAACAGAGATAATTCCTGTGAATTGAGACCTGAATACGTTCAAAATAGAAGCAAAAAAAGTGAGTGCTAGGAATAAGCAAAAAGAAAGATCAATAAGTAAACTCTGTCAGCCCATTTAGGAACAAATTGAAAAAGCAAACCTACAACATTGTTCTTTTTTGACCCTTTGCACTCGTGAGGTGACTCTCAGTCACCACTTCGTCCGATGTGGCAACTCGAGAGATGACTCTTGGTCACCATTTGGTTTGATGCGGAAACCCGATCGGCAACAATGGATATATATGTTTGTATAATTTGACGAAGGTTAGAGCGATACTCCTTGTCATTTAACTGGGACGATCCTAACAAATAGGAAGGAGTTGCCACGTCTAATAAAAAAAACAAAATTCCGCAAGAAATCCACGGGAGCATCCAGCTACTTGAAGAATGCAACGTTCCTGCAACGATTGAATAAAAACAAAATTTCTGAAGTTCACAACATTTAATTTGCAATTCTAAGGTACATGAAACAAAAAAACCAATGGTGGTTCTTGATTCAACCCCCCCTTCGCTAAAAAACGTACCCCTATACAGAAACGATATACTCCACCGACCCTCAAACGTACCACACAAACCATGCAGTCTTAATCACCAAATTTTTAATATGCTCTCCGGAAAATGATAACAAATGATCGTGCAAACGGAGAAATAAATTAATTATCCGGAACCGACCGTTCATCCACCATAACCGCGGCGGTATAGACCAGACCTTCACGTCATAGATAATGTCCTGTAAAACATAAACCGGGAGGACTTAATCGCCAAATTTTTAATATGTTATCCGGAAAATGATAACAAATGATTGTGCAAACGGAGAAATAAATTAATTATCCGGAACCGACCGTTCATCCCCCATAACCGCCCCGGCTTACGCACTCATGTCGCAATTACGGTCTTGTAAAATTTAATTTAATTTTTTTTTCAATCGTTGCAGGAACGTTGCATTCTTCAAGTAACTAGAGCACCCCGCAAAGGTAATATTTTAGGTCTAGCATGGAAAGATAAAAGGATTGTCACATTTTTGACCACTTGGAATAATGCGGGAATAACTCCTGTAAAAAGATTTTACGAGGTGGGGTTGAAGTTACTGTAAAACGGCCCAATGTTATCATAAACTATATAAATTATTTGGGTGGCGTTGATCGAGCGGTCCAATATGCCTTGACATCCTGTTTTCTAAGAAAGTCCTTGAAATGATGGCTTAAGCTATTTTTAGGGGGTTTAGAGATTTGTTCGATTAGTTCTTATATTCTTTACAAATCAATAAAAAAACAGAGAAACGAACAGCCGCTTTGTTATCTCCAGGATGGAAAAAACTTTGGTTGACCAATTGAAAGGAGATTTCCACTAGACTCGCGATCGAGCTTCTACTTCGACCTCTAGTTTCGACGAAATTTGATCGAACGGAAAGCTACATGGCATTTTATCAGGAGTTAAGAATTGCAAGGTTTACTCTCAACGAAATAAGCCCGGCGAAAGACATCGAACAACATATTACCGCAATAATTGCTCAGGCAAGTCGAGGATTCATCTTGGCGACAGTTTTATAAAATACCATACAAAGCAACAATACAGTCCTTAATATTTAACAAATTTTCTTCTTTCCCATGTAAGGATACATAAAATATTAAAATATAATAGTTTTATGCGTTAATTTGTATGTGAAATCATTTTAAGTTAGCTGGATAAAATTCACCAAGTATGCGAAAATCGTCTCTAGTTGCTGGTTCGTCCAAGCGAAAAAGGCCTCGAGTGCAAAGGGTTAATTGTTCCGTCTCTTTGTGCAATTTGTACTTCAAACCTGACTACAGAAGTTATTATAACGCCATTAATTTGCAGATTGACAATCATAAGTTTCAATTTCATGAAACTGTTTTCCTGAAAGTAAAGAAGCATCATTGAAGAGAAAAATGTCGCGGTCTAGTAACATTAGTTGTTAACTATAACTACTACATATAATTTCGCAGAAAGGTGTAGCAAAGATGAAAGCACGAGAATGGAGCATTAACTCATTTTCGTCCTGGACTGCGCTTCCTAGGAGAAACGGAACACAACTGGCTGCTACAGGAAACATTACCGTAGGTACGAGTTGCCAAATCTACGTATTTTACATCAAGTGCCATAATGGCGAAAGTCCAGTAGAAAGGAGACCAAATAAACAAAAATAATACATATATATACGCGTAAGTGGCCGAAAGTGGAAAAACAAACGAAAAGTATCGCGCCCCCACATTCCACGGTACATTCTCAAATCTCGGAATCCTGGACGGTGAATTTCCAGCAATTTACGGTATTCACTGTTTCTGTGTAATAATACTCGTGTGCCTGTACACTCCCGTGAATTTGAAATTCCAAATTGCAAGCGGAGAACGCGACGTGCAATTCTTTCTCGTCATTGTATAAATCCCTTTGCCATTTCTTCTTGTCAAAAATTTTGATTTCCCCAAGCATTGAGTAAAATTGTAACAAACGGTAGAAATAGTCCTTTTTCAGACTAAATGCACACGAGAAGATGATTACATGTAGCCTTAAAGAAATGGACTAAACTTACGTTAAGTGCACTCGTATCGACAACATAGGGATCCTTCATTTCGCTTGAAACACTTTCAACGTAACACGATATACTTGATGCATTCTTGGACGTGAAGGGGAAGGTGTACCCGGACGAGATATCGAATAATATAATATTCGATCAATTACAGAAACATCGTTATAAATAACTGTGCACCGTGTCCTATGCCCATGGCAACTGACGATCTAATTTGACCATCACCCTGACATTTTGAAACACTTATATTAGTTGGGTTTAATTTCTATCAAACGTTATGGAAATCGGTTTTTTCCCTTATACAAGTATCTAGACAAAGACTATTGTAACAAAATGTGACGACGTGAAACATTACTTTTCAAGTAATGGGAACAAGCAAAGGAATGTATTCACAAGAAAGGTATCCCTCGCCAACTTGACTTGCTTCAAAATATGTTAAAATAGACTGAAAAAATATAAAATACGTATATTTTTATCAACGGAAAAAACAATACATATCATTTATTTTTCAGTCTATTTTAACCTACTTTAAAACGAATCAATTCGACGAGAGACACCTGGGATGTTTTCACAAATATACTAATAAACTAAAGTAAATAAATATAGTAATAAATATATGAAATAATTTAATAAGTTATCATAAAAACGAGAGAATTATTTCAACATGTTAATGTAAATCTTGAAACCGAATTCAGACGCCAAGAAATTTCGAAAACCTCGGAACCCCTTCTGGGATCTTTTTACGTCGTCAACGAAGATCCAGAGGATCCTTCAGAATCTCGGATAGACAAATGTAGGTCGCACCTGCAAACCGTGCAGTTTACGGCAGCTTCGAATATGTGTCAGAGTTTGCAGTTTTGGTCTGAATAAAAATTTGGAGGAGGGAGTAATCGTATAATTCCAAGCCAGTGGAAAGCTCGTGGGGCGCTCGCTTTTCCCTCGCGAAGATTCAAGCTCGCTCGGAGGAGAATTGCACTTCGGGATGAAATAAGCTCGGCGAACACTACCGAATCCCGAAGGAAGGGGAGCCGGAGGTCGATACCTTCGGTTTGTTCACAGGATCTGAGCGAAAACCGCGATATGGCCCTCGGGGAATTTCTTTGGCCATCGAGGAAAAGGAGACAGCTGTCCGCCTCGAAAGCCCTCGCACAAAGCAGCCCAACGACGCGAACGCGATCCCTCGTCGGTTTTCTTTTCCCTCCCCTCCTTACGGCTCAATCGGCGCAATTATACCCAACCGAGGCCCGAAAATGTGGAAATCCTCGTTTCGGCGGTGAAACGTTCCCACTGGCGCGAAATTCAGTCAAGGGAGGAATTAATTGTGCATTAGCGGCCAAGTCGGGGACGCCAATGCATGTGTGTTCAATTTCGCCGATTTTCTGTGTTATTAATTGCGTTTGCATAACGTAACCAGGTACGACTCGTGCAGTCCATTTAGAAAGTTTCCACGGGGTGAATCAGGTAATTATGGGAAGAACATTTGTAAATTACAGAGACATTCCCAGACAGCATATCCACCGTAAAGAAGTGGATTACTAAAGTATTTGTTGCGTGTTAATTTACGGTAACACTTTCTTTCATCTTTATCCGTATTTGCATGAACATTCCTTCCTTACAGAATGAAAATCAGCACCGCTAAAGGCATCGTATAAAACTCATTCGATTTTAGTCTACTTATAAAAATCGTTCTCATTCTGGTAATACGTACAAATTCGTCATTAGTGCTGAATGGATTCTTTAAAAATTCGTGATTGCGGGCAATTTTATGAACAACTAATGTTGAATGAATGCGAGTGCCCTAAGAAATACAGAAATGGCCACGTAGGGTGGAGCTCGAAGAGTTGCCACAAGGGGCACAGAAACCCCTGTAAGTGCGCGCACCAGGTGCGGTGATTCAGTCCGATGATTCCTTTACGAGCAAACATTGTGTAAATTAGCGGAGCAATTAGTGTACACCGAATGTTCGAGTAAGCGTGCAACGATGCTGACTTTGCCCAAATGTCCGCACATTCGGGAATCAAGGCTCAAAGGATTCCAGTCAGTAGAACAACAGAGTATAGTAGTGCCGAAATGTTTAACCATCATCTTTCGGCTTGTCGCGTCGTTAATTTTAGGTACACGCTAACTCATATCCATTAAACGAGTAGTACAACAGGTACTACCCGTGAATAGCAATGCGAATTTTTAACAAAATTCCCATTACAACATGAAAGATGACTCGGACGTTAAATTGTGGACAAAAGCAAATAAATTCTGTATTCATAAAAATTGTTTTCTGTTCCAAAAATCTAAGGTGTGTAGGAAAGATACCACTGATAATGAGTAGATTAGTACCGAATAAAAGTAAGCTACATGAAGTATTCTTGCATTAAATGTCAATGGAGTAAAATAAGCAAACTTTAGTGATATACCTGTAAGTAATTTAAGGCAAGCACGTTATATCAAATTGTCAGGAGTAAAAATCGGTATCGAAATAAGTTACAGACAAAAAATGTGGAGATACAAGAAACTACATGTTCAGAATCTGTGATTAAAATTCATTTCGGGCAACGGATCAAAGATAGTTGCGATTAATCATCCCCGCTACGTAGAAACTGACGCCAACCGTTCGCGGATGATCAAATCGCGACTATCCTAGATTCGTTCCCTGATTTACGTGCAAGCATTTTGACAGCGGTTTGATATGCTTCCAATTCCCTGAAACCGCCAAGATATGACGCTTTGTTATTTAAAAACTTTCAATTACACCTTTGTGTTTTGTTAACGTCGAACTAGCGATACTTTTTTTTGAGATTCGCAATGGCTATATCAACGCCAATTCACGTATTTTGTCCTGCTCATCGATAGCTCCGTTTGTAACATTCCGGTTTTACATTAATTCCTTTAATTAACTTCATAGCATCGTAATTCCCGGCATTACGTTATTCTTAAAACCAATGAAAACACGTACTTATAATAGAACATTAAAATGAAGTCACGCAAAGTCGCAAAACTACAACAGTTTTCACAATAGGAAATCGAAACATGAAGCAGGACAAACCTTTCGTGCAATTTTCTAACTCCAAAAGAAAACACAATTCCATGACAAAACAGTGGTCAATTAAAATTCATGTCCACCCGACTATAGATGACCTCGAGAATTTTAATAACTTATAAAGTACAATTTCAACAATTTTTAGTTACTATTCCGGTGTTCTAAATCCATAGCTTAATTTTCATTTCATTCTCATAAAAAAGTCTCGACTTGCCCTTTTTAATTGTAATATTGGCACCGTGACTCGAGATTCGCCAAAATCCTGTAGCTGCATTTGCAGTCCTTATTTACCTGAGATACGTAACTATCGGTCTTTCCGTGGCTGCGGCCAGGAGCGAGTCGGTGCAATCCAGGGCGTATCGGAAGCACATTCAATTTTGATAAAGCCTCACGACTCCGCATTTTCTATGCCAGCGGTGTGTATCCTTCGCACCACTGAGAACGATTCCGTACCAAACGGCTCGATGTCGACCGGAAAAGGACCACCTACGGAAATTGTACACTTTAGCGCCACGAAAAGTCCCGCAGAAATCGAATACCGTAACGTCAAATCGGCGTTAACAAGGCGTGTCACACGCAATACACACACATACACGCGCGCGCCGCAAACTCCTTGATTAACGCTACGACTAAACATATGCAGACGCGGTGCTACTGATTTTCGAGAGCTTCCAGAAGGAGGTAAATTACTTTCGTACCACATGGCGTCATCGATTAGATCTTAAGGTGATGTGAAACACGTCGAGGAACTTGATCGACGTCGATAAAGAAGATTTTTCTAAATGCCTACGTTGCCGATATTCGTCTTTATATTGACAGCTGTGTCGAATTATATTGGGTATTGTACCAAATGGCATACTCCACCTGTCGTTTTCGTACAATAATTATAAAGAAATCGAAGTAAAACTCCAGAAATTCTGTGGATTCATGCTTTCTGGGGCCCTAATTGACTGCAGAGGGACATTGTAATTGATCGAAATATAAAAGCTCGACGCCATTTTGGTTCTGGTCTGGGCTGAGTTAAAAAATTTATTTAAAAAATCCAAATTTTTAATGTGTCAGGACAATTCTGAGATGATCAGGAGTGATGTATCAAAGTTTTGGACAGTTTGGTCTAATACCCTTAAAAAAAAGTGTTGTATTCGAATCGACTGATTTGAAGGGGGTTTCACTTCACCTTAACGGCGTTCACCACCAAAGTGGGAACGATGACATCCACCGCTAGATGGCATTAGCATCGAATTCGGTGGGAGGTAACCAAAACGTATTTTCTCGCTCGAATGAGGGAGACGCGACGCATAATCGGCGGTGTTTAGCAACGTGCAAAAAATGTTTGCGTATTTTGAACGTATAGGACTCACGCAACGGCTAGACGCCTCTGGACTAAGCGCGAAACGTGTGTGACCCCCGGCTGCACGCACACGCCAGTTGGACGCTCCGCCTAGAGTCGGCAACGGTTGCTAAGGAATGCCCAAATTCCTCGCGAGAAACTCGAAAATCCTGAAAAAGGTGCTCCACGGGGACAACGATTTTGAGCGTATTTCTCAACCGATTGAGCTTAACGAGTGCTCATATTGAAGATGAAATGTTGACCTGTGATTATATGGGAGCGATTTTCGATAATTTTCATATAAAAAAGTGCACCGACATCATTTCAATGCCCTTTTAACTAGGAAGGAGGTGCTTGATCGAAAATCGCTCCCATATAAACACACGCCAACATTTTATCTTTAAAACGAGCACTCGTTGACCTCAATCGGTTGAGAAATACGCTCAAAATCGTTGTCCCCGTGAAGCACCTTTTTCAGGATTTTTGAGTTTCTCGCGAGGAATTTGGACATCCTTAGCAACCGTCGCCGACTCTAGGCGGAGCGTCCAACTGGCGTGTGCGTGCGGCCGGGGGTCCCACACGTTTCGGCGCCTAGTCCAGAGGCGTCTAGCCGTTGGATGAGTCCTATACATTCAAAATACGCATACATTTTTCGCCCGTTGCTAAACACCGCGTATGCGTCGCGTCTCCCTCATCCGAGCGCGAAAGTGCGTTTCGGTTACCTCCCACCGAATTCGATGCTAATGCCATCTAGCGGTGGAAGTCATCGTCCCCACTTTGGTGGTGAACGCCGTTAAGGGGCTGTGAAAGTGACATTTTGGGGGTCAATCGTTCATGAAACTTTTCTCCGAATTGGGTAGACCAATTTCTTTCAAATTTTACCACGTGAATAAGGAGACCCTAAGCTAGGTTCCGATACTCGCGAAATTTCATTTGTTATTTGAATTGTGGAAAATAGCTATAAACAAATTATCTTAAAGTTGATATTTCATGGGTTTCAGGACCTTTCTTATAGCCTCCATATTCACATTGTCAAGTTTGAGACGATTCGGTACACCCGGTTTGGAGAAAAGTTTCATAAACGTTACCTCTTTGACACTACTTTCACATCACCTTAACACGTTGACTGCCACGCGCATTTTATTTGACTGGTATGTCACCCGAATATGGGTGACGTGGCAGTCAACGCGTTAAAGCAAAACCTTAGAAAAAGTACCCCAATTTTAATGTCTCTTTATGAATGCAAATGGAAACGAGTTATTGCAAACTTTAGTACACAAAAGGAAGAATACGTAGGACGGATGGCAGATTGGATGTTGTCGGAATTCAAATAAACAGAAAAAATCAAATTGGTGGACGTAATTGAATATTTACATCCCCGGAGATGGATCGGGAGAGATCGGAAGCTCCGCCTCGCACGCGTGTCAAATCTGAACTGCTTCAAAACAAACTTCTTTCGCTAGGGCCCAAAGACGTCCCCCCATCGCATCCCCCTGACTTCCACGGAAGCCCATGGCCGCGACCGCTCCATCCTCGAATTCGGCCAGCACAGTCCACAATTAGCACATATAATATGGTAAAATGAAAAATATAAAGATTGAGGGCGCTCACCATTCCAGCAATTTTGCAGGGCCTCACGGGAAAAACGATTTTGAGCGTATTTCTAAACCGATCGAACTCAACGGGTGCTCATATTAGAGATGAAATGTTGACCTATGTTTGTATCCGAGCAATTTTCAATAAGTGGTCATTTTCATATAAAAAAGTACTACGACATACTTTCAATGTTCTTTTAACACTAGGTTTACGGGCGGTTTTTATATATCTGTTTCTACGAGCATCCGTCAAATTGACGGGTAAACGAAAACACGCATTTTCTTTAAAAAATCGATTTATTCAAATTAAGTCTGAATTAGACAACACTAGGCTTTACGTTTAAATAAATGATTAATAAGTAAAAAGTGCTTTTATAAAAATTATCACGGAAATGATTGGAATGCTCGTCCTCTCATCTTCGGAGTCAGAACTAGAAAGAATACGCAACCTTTTCTTGCTACGGCACATTTTTAAGAAGTTTTCCTCTTCACTATCCGAAGATCCTTCTATCTCTCCACTTTCGATGCAAACTTTCACTCTCATCNATGGCGCAGGGGGTCCCTCTGCAGTCAATTAGGGCCCCAGAAAGCATGAATCCAGAGGATTTCTGGAGTTTTACTTCGATTTCTTTATAATTATTGTACGAAAACGACAGGTGGAGTATGCCATTTGGTACAATACCCAATGTAATTCGACACAGCTGTCAATATAAAAACGAATGTCGGCAACGTAGGCATTTAGAAAAATCTTCTTTATCGACGTCGATCAAGTTCCTCGACGTATTTCACTTCACCTTAAGGAAAAGTATTTTCCCGAGTGAGATACCCGATATGTGATGATGCCCGTTTTGCCGTTCAACGAACTGCCCCAATAAAGTAAAGTGTACTACAACTAAGAAGCCGCTGTAGAAAAAAATAACTTGTTAATTTCATTAAGTTTCGTGTTACACGAGGATCTCTGCAATTTTCCAGGTTCTACCGAAATCGTAGTTTAAAAATTCAAAGATCACTTATAAAAACGTACATTTTACATTTCCACTGATTTTTTCAAGCTTCTAAAAAGATATGTTACTTCCAAACTATTTCCATCGTTGATTGGCCCCAACTTACACCCAGTAGGCTAGTGTGAGAAAAAAATGCTCTGTAATTACAGCAAAAACCAGCGAATTTCCGCAAACTGTAATGCACGGGGAAAAAAGTTTATTACGACTTACGGGAAAATGCCGACTAAAAGCAACGAAATATTATTGAGAGTAAGAAATCCCGCACGTTTAATTTTTATTCCGTTTACTGAGAGAAATGTACCAACTTTTTTTCCGGGAGATTAAATTACTATAAGCGTTGGATTTTTAAATTACAGTCCAAATAATGTTTCCGTTCTTTTACTTATTCAGAAAAAAAAAAGACAATTACGTAAAGAAAATGCGACTGAAAAATGTATGGGTAATCTCGAATTACCCCTCCGCTTTTACAAAGTGCTATGGTATTAACAACGTACGTTTTAAATATATACGGGATAAAATATATACAGGAACAAAGTAGCCACGCATTTTGAAAGGTAAGCTTGACAGTTTTAAGACTGCAATTAGATTTCATGGGCGAACCCTTTACGCGATTTTATAACCATAATGTGAAGATCCACGTATATGGAATAAAATTCCGCAGTCTGAGAATGCCCCAAAAGATCTGCGCCAGCTATGGGGTTTCAATATTCGCGCAAGAATTTTCCTTGAATCCCTCTCAATTTCCAAAAAGCGTAGGACAAGTGCGCGGGATAAAATCTCAAGAAGAACCCGATCGCTTATTATAAAGTTTGAAGACGAAATTCGTCGATCTACTCGCAGAACGTGTAATGGCCGCCAGCGTAGGTCGATAAATATCCCTTAATTTCCGCAGGGAGGGAGGCGAAAATGGTGCAACATGGCCCGAAGCTCGCAAATCCCAGGAAATTCTCTCTGAAAGTGAAGTTCTGTACGCCCGACGAATGATTCGCGAGAATAAAAAGCGGCTCCCTAACCGCCGGAAAAAAAAAAATGTCGACAGATCACTGAATCGAAACATCCGTATCGCGTGGTTTTGAGAAGGTCGATTCGCTTTCGTGCCGGTTGTTCAAAAACAAAAAGTTCCTCGGACCAATCTAATTCGATTCCTCCTGTAGCGCGCGTTTTATCGGCGGACTGCAAATTCGTAAATGGATTCGCGGCCCACTTAGCGATCGAGTGGCACGCTCCGAGAAGTAAATCCACCTATGCAGTTCCTTACTAACTGGGCAAATTAAACGATCGAAGGGAAAAGTCAAATGCAAGGGGTGGTAAATATAATGCTACAAGAGGAGAACGATCAAATTAAGAAATCGACCTTGAAGCTTGGAAGAATAAACATTCATAGCGGTAAAAACCACTCTTCCAGCAGCATTACTGATTTTGAAAAAACATCTTAAACTTTGTACTTCGTAATAATTTACATATATTAATAATATTATAGTTATAACATATGTATCAATAATATTCATAGCACCGTTACGCCAAGAGAGGCGATCGAGTTATCGCGGCTAACGCGTGGTTAAGGTGAAGTGAAATACGTCGAGGAACTTGATTGACGTCGATAAAGAAGATTTTTCTAAATGCATACGTTGCCGACATTCGTTTTTATATTGACAGTTGTGTCGAATTATATTGGGTATTGTATCAAATGGCATACTCCACTTGTCGTCTTCGTACAATAATTATAAAGAAATAGAAGTAAATCTCCAGAAATCCTCTGGATTCATGCTTTCTGGGGCCCTAATTAATTGCATAGGGACCCCCTGCGCCATCTGTGATTTCCAATCAAATTTTCACTCTGAGACCTCGTATTCCCATCGTTTTAGCATAGAAGAGCATACGACACTTTTTTTGCCTTTATCCCGTTCAAATGCGAGTTTATCGATTACCAGAGTGTTCTAAATTGTCGTAAAATTGTCCTGACCCTTCCGGTTCTCATATCAGAGCCTTCGATAATTGTATATTGATCGAAATATGAGAGCTCGACGCCATTTTGGTTCTGGTCTGGGCTGAGTTAAAAAATTTTGTTTAAAAAATCCAAATTTGGAACGTGTCAGGATAATTCTTAGATGATCAGGAGTGATGTGTCACAGTTTCGGACAGTTTGGTCTAATACCCTTAAAAAAAAGTGTTGTATTCGAATCGACTGATTTGAAGGGGGTTTCACTTCACCTTAATTGGATCGGGAAATCTACCGGTGCAAACATAAGTTACGCGTCGTGTCAATTAAACAAGGAACTTAATTTCATCACTCTGAGGAGTGTAAATAAAAAACATTATTTAATACACCCGAATGTTTTCTCTCCCCTCCCCCATATTGAACTTTAATTGACGCCGTCCTTCCATGGAAGAGAACTTCGTCCCCGTTAGATGGAATATTCAATTCATTAATGTAACAACTATTAAAGCACGGCGTACGAAGCGATTTTCGTTTAAACCAATTGTGCTACGAGAATCGGATTACTTGCTCTCGGTGCACTCTTCGCCCCGTTCCCCGAACTTATTAATTCAGTTTACGGAAACACGCCGGGGACAGGCGTCAAGAGATTATTATAATTCGAATTACCCACAATTACCTGGACCGAACGCATAGACGCGCCGCAATGCCTTTAAATCTCTGGTAATTACCTCGTATGCCCGACTCGTTAATGAATTGTCCGATCGTTTATTCCGCGATCCGCAACAGCCGGTTACGTAGATTCGACCACTTTCTTCCCATTCGGGGCGGTTTTACGGGTCAAGGGCTCTCTATCGATTTTCATTAAAGAACTTCGCGGGGAGGCCGCAAGGTGATTAGCGGGCACGCGCGGTAATCGATAATAGGTGCCATAATAAAGGCATTGTCCATTGCTACCGATGCGCGGTGCACCGCGCATCCGGTGCGGGTTTCCCCGGATCTCGATAAATGCGAATCGCGAATCGCAAATCGCAAATATTCGCAGCACTTTATCGGTGCGAGAAGTACCCTCCCGCGTAAACGCCGCTCCTGCGAAAATCATCAGAGGAGAAAATATTTCTCGACCTACGAGGTCGGGAAATAAAAATCGTTTTTCCAGCCGAGCTGCGCCCCGCTGAATTGAAATAAAACGGCCATTGAAAAATATAACGTCGAACCCCGAGGCCAGACTCGACGCACCGGCATCGCGAAGGATCGGAAGTGCAATAAACGTTCACGGTTGAGTCGACCGAAGATTATCATCGGAAATTTTCAGAGTACCTCGCTGAATCGCAACGATTCAGACATTTCTCCGATCAATTTATCGGTCTTGTTCAAATCCGTGCAAGCCATGCCGCATCTTGATTCGTTCTTGGATCCGTTGCGTATACGGATCGAGGATTGTTGCGCGTTCCAATTACTCGAACGGAATAATCAAACGCGATGTTTCTTTACGGGAGAGAAAAATAGCGACATATCTTCGCAACCACCTTTCCAACCTGATGTATAATAAAGGTAACAAATATTCACGATAGATCCTCAAAAATGTTCCAACAATCATCATAAATCAATCTGTAATCGTTACAACTTTCGGCATAAATGTTCTCTTAGGGTTTGCCGTGTCGGCACTTTTTTATCATCTTCGACGTTTCTGCCAGTGGTTACAAATGCATTGCGAGGCTAATTAATCGAAATGGAAATTAAGTGAGTATTGAAAATACAATGCCAAACCTGAAGGCTAATTGGACGCACCTATATCCCGAAGAATCGGAAGTTCAGTAAAGATTCACGGCCGAACGCAATGAGAATTATCGTTAACGATAAAAATTTAGAGTGCCCGTTGCCGTTTGAAAAATGTCCCCGATCCAAACGTCGGCCCTGTGCGAGCCTATGCGAAATACGTTGGGTTTTGACTTTTCCACGAATCCATTCCATATACGGGTCAAGTGTTGCAGCAGGATCGAACGCGGTACTACGGTGAATTCAGTTTCACTTTGCGGCGAACGAACCTCCGAACATCGTCACGTTGAAGGAGAAAGGGTGTTCGCGTACGACACACTTAACGGACTCGAACCTTTACCCGAGGCTTCTCTCAGTAGCTGCAAACATCCCGACTGCAATTCGCGAAATGGGACAGCGCTCGATCCCGCCCGATTATTGAAACGAGACGGCAGAAAATGATATTCCGTAACGGATGGAAAAAGTAGTCACATATATTTCTTCGCTCGGACCTACTACCTGAAATGTAATAACGGTAATAAATATTCGACATTAACCCGTAAATGATTGTTTCGACATGGCTGAATGCTCTCATAAGATTCGATTGGAACCATTTTCCAAGATCTCTGTTAGCAATCGAAAGCATTATGGTACCAATTAATCAAGAAGAGAAAGAAATCCGATTTTTTGTAACCCTTTAAACGAAATCGGATAAAACAATCTTCCGTGAAGGAAAAACGTAACGTGGGTTGCTGTTTCAGGTACACAAAAAATAGAGAATACTTATGCGTTGTAACTATTTTCAATTTCTCTTCTTTCATAAAGTTAGCGAGTACTCTCGGATGGGGACTTGAAATGGTGGCTGCGGGCTACCTTTAGGGGGCAATGTGACCTGACCCGGACAGGAGGAGCCAAAGGACGTGACCCAAGAATGGGACGGTCTCAAATAACGAGCGGATTTGACTGGACGTTGACTGGAAACCGTGACGATCGTCCAATGAAAGGAGCGACAGTGACGTCTCGGCTCTATCGAATTACAATTTCGTTAACCCTTTCGTTACTTTGGACGAGACATCTCGCGACCCGATACTGGCCGATCAACGCTTTTGACGAGATATCTCGCGACCCGATACTGGCCGATCAACGCTTTTGACGAGATATCTCGCGATCCGGTTCTAGCACCAATATTTTGACATTCTAGATGAATATATTTTATAACTAATTCTATTCGTATAGCTAAAAGGAAGAAATAAATACAGCTACTACCGGATCGCGAGATATCTCGTCAAAAGCGTTAATCCGCTACTACCGGATCGCGAGATATCTCGTCCAAGGTAACGAAAGGATTAATTCTGTCGAAACTTTGATAACAAATCGACCCCAAAGCTAATAATACGAAATACCTTTAGTCGTTTTTATGCTCGATACGATGAAAATTTCTCGGTGTTTACCGACACTGTTCCAATCGTGCCGATTAATTCGCTGTCCAATTACTCCGTCACATCTAATGCTAGACGCGTGCATTTAACCTCGTCTCCAGAAAATAAACCTGCAGCGAGTGTCGTGTCGTTTAACTAGAAATTCCGCGATTAGTCATTTCAATGTATATTATTTATTATAGAAGACCAGTAATTATGGAGCGTGATCAGATCTTCTCCATCTGCGCCCTACTCTACGTACCGTTAAATCACTGCATTACGATTATCATCAAAAGCTGTGAAGAATCGAATTCGCACCTTGATTATTAAAATTCGACTTTCGCCATCGACGTACTTTATATCTAAACTCTAATCGAATAAATTCATGTTCCTTGTAATACTTAATCCTTCCCAAAAGCAACTATGGGCGCTCGCCGTGAAACTACCTTTAGGTGCTGAGACCGACTTTAATTACCTCCAATGAGTGAGCATTAGGAATTAAAACAAAAATATTGTATAGGTACTATTTGTACGATCTCTTCATATAGAGATGGTTAAATGGATATATTCTTAAACGATTCAAGTAAAACAATTCCTCTTGCGCCCGAAATAAAAAATATGATTCAGCTGAGTTTCGGAGCGCGCAACTCGTACTACAAAATAAAATTGAGTTATCGATTAAATTATCGATTAAATTATCAATTAAATTTAACGACTACAAAATTTACTCCACGGTAAACTCATTATTTCTCATTCGGGTATTTCGGAGATCAAGGGGATCAAAATTTGCAAATGTCACAAAGGAACTAAACATTTAATTTAAATATACATTGCATCGAGCGTTTTAATCTCTACGAGACTTTGTCACAACATTATTTCAACCAGGTGGCCATTTTATTCGGAAAATTGATTAAGGGTAAAAAAAATTATACTTTGCGTAAAGTACGTCCTGGGGGTTGCGAAAATAATCAACAAGAAGTGCCTCGGAGCTAAACGTCGTTAAACCCGATTCCCGCCAAAAGCCGGAAGTAATTGCGTGCCAATTGCGGTTAACGAAACTCGAGCAGGGGTCGTATTTAACAGCAAAGTACCTTTCAAAATGAAAAAGGAACACAATCGATGGCAAAGATCGAATTCATCCCTTGCGCATATTCCTAAACGTTTTCTGCCACATGATCGTTTGACCGGCATAGTCTTTCTCAATTGCGTAAAAAAGATCGGCAAATAATCATTGTTGGCACTTTTGCACATCTTACTTTCTCATTTTTAACTTCATTGCAATCATTCTTAAAGTTCTTAATTACATTTTTCTAAAGCCTCAAACATTGTTAAAAACCTCGCGCAGAAATATCTACTCTGACCCAACCACATGTGACATCACGAGCTACTTCCCAAACGTTGTTCTCAATGAGACAAAACACAGCGTAAACAAATAATACCTTTCCACTCACGTGCCAACCAATTTTGCAGGGTACAAATACTATCGATATATTTGAAATAAATACGCCGCGTTCCGGCAGCCACGTCTGCCGTTACGTCCGGCGAAATAAACAAACTTATAAACATCAGAAAGAAATTCACTCCGTCAGAACCTTCAACCCCCTTTCGACTGGACAAACGGTCCGAATCGATCCTCCTTACTTTCTAAATCATTAATATCTAGAACTATGTCTTACTAGATAAAATTTCCCCCGATTTACCCCCCCCCCCCCCCCCCCCACCTCGGCAAAGCACCTCTCCGCCATTCTCTCAAACTTCAGCAGCACCACCTTATAAAAGAGCGTCACCGGATGCGGGAGTCAGTTATCGATACCTACCGAAAGGGACACTTTCCGAACGGTCCCGCCGAGGTCGGAAAAACTCGCGAAAATGTTAGGAGTATGTGAGAAAAAAAGGAAACAGAAAGAAAGCGGGAAACCGAGAATCAAGTAGGGCCGGACGACTCGCTTCTGTCGGGCGTCGAAACCTGGAAAGAGCTCGATCGACTGGTCGGGGCGAGAGCCGACGCGCGACTGAAACGGCTATGCCACAGCATCCCTATCGCCCTCCCCTCGGCACGTCGCCACCCCCTACTCCAGGCCTTCGGCCTTCGGTCTTCGGTCTCCCTTCCTGCGTAGCCACTATTTTCTTCCGCGCGTACCTGCGAGCCGCTTTTACCCTCCCGCCGCCACCCCGCGCTATCCCACGCCACCCCACGCTATCCCACGCCACCCCACGCCACCCAAGTACGCAACTGCATAAGTGTGCGCCGTAATGCATGTGTACATATTTTAGGGCACTAGTCGGCGGAGCCCTTCGAAGTGTTTTTACCAGCTGCCGCGCGTTGGTGTACGTCTCTACGTGGGCCCATCAAAGTGAACGATGCGAGAGAGGGAGAGGTTCAACAGCTGCAAAGAGAAAGAGAGGAGCATAGATTTACTAGAGGAAACTGGTAATCCTTTATCACACTCGTAGATAGTACCAGTTCACAGGTTTTTGTGAAAAATACTGGAGGTAACTAATTTGTTATGTACGCTTGCAAACACGAATACCTTCGTTGCTGACATGGTGCCGCCAATTTAAGATGAGAATGCATTCTTGTCCGCCAGGGTATCCTGGGCGAAAAAGTCATTTTCTAGAAAAAAAGAAATTCTTGTGTCGAATAGATCTCTACTGCCTACTATTAACAACATGAGATCAAATGAAATTAAAGCAAATTACGAACAGTACTCGATCTTCTTAAGGTCGGCTTCATCACCTCTGTTTGACTCGTTATCGTTACATTTTCTGGGCATACGCGTATTAGAAAGTAAAGTTGATTCGTTTCAAAAACTAAAAGAATTTGATAGAATGAATAATTCTTAGCAAATTAGAATTTAATAGAATTGTCAGGGTATTGGATGCTTTTTGTCAAACCTCTAACAATTATCGATGAACTTGTTCCTGAGTCAATTTCAAACAATATTTATTTGCCATTCATATTGTTTTTATTTCAAATAGCAGAGTGTTTGAGTTCAATACAACATTCGATCCAAAATGTAACATAATTTTCATTAATATTCTCAGTACTCGAGACCAATGTTGTATACAAAATTCTTTTAGCAAAACCATTTTCACCTGATACTAACTTGCCATTATTTAGGTTGAAGTATTGATGACTCTTACAAAATTAGTTTCACTAAAATCAAGAATTTTCTTTAGCAAAAAACATTTAGATTCCCGCGAGTAATTAATTTCGTCTAGAAAGTGAATTTTTCGCTCGGAGTATGGTCGCACGGTTTTTATTTTATATCGTTTGTGAGAGCTGTCTCGTTTGGGAAAGACTTGTCAGTTCAATAAAGCAAATGCGTCGACCTCTGTGCACGGTTTGAGCTTAGGGTTTCCACTCGCTATAACGTATCGGCCTCGTAACGTAAATGGCGCAGCACCGGCGTTCAGAGTGCTCACACGAGTTACAATGCGACAATGTTCTCTTGACGGTAGAGTAACGTATCAGGTACGACCGTCCTGGCTTTCGTCGAAAATATTGTACCCTATTTAATCTGTGACACAGCAAAAGTATGTTACCTGTCCGCTAACGGGTCCACGGTGGTACAGAATGATTTATTTGTTAACAATGTACATTTATGTGCAGGGGATGAAGATACAATTTTTAGAATTTTTTTAGAAAATAATCGTTATCCATTCGATATAATCGAGACCTCTCAGAGTTTTCTTCCATCCTTCTGAGAGATTGAACTTACTTCCTTTGAATCACTTGACAACGGAGGGTATTTCGTATCGATTGATCACATTTTCCTGTACCTCCGGAATGTCATTGAACTAACTTAATTTATCTACTTTGGAACGATCGAAATTAATTAATTAGCTAATAATAAAATGGTTCGACCGTAAGGCAGATTCAACCTGTATCTCTCTATGTTGAATGGTATTTAACAAAGATAATTAATAATAATAATTGCAAAATGAAAAACCAGTCGTTGGCTTTCTTATATTCCTTCCGTATGTCTATGTACTTTCTTATATCAAGGGTCTATTTCTGGTAACAGAATAAACAGAAGAATGTGCAACCCATGTTGCCTCGTTTTTTTTTAACAATTATACATCTTTTCTCGAAGCGACATTTAGACTATAGAGGAAGATGCCCATATTTCGGATACCATTTTGTTTTTAATGTGAAAAATTAACCCTTTCGCTACTAACGGTGACTACAGTCACCCAACGCCTGACGCTCGCTAAGAAGTCTTTTTTTAATTTGTTAGATATTGCCGTTTGGAATGCTTATTGTCTATATAAATAGGAAACACCCAAAGATATTTCTGTAGCTGCTTTTCATCTTAAATTAATAAGACAAATATTACGGAAATACCATAAAGACGATTGTAGACAAAGCGCTCCTAGATCTGCGGATAAACATCCTTTTAGGCCTACTGGTTGACCCTTCCCGGCGATTTACCCTAGCGAGAAAACAAAACAAAAAAGCGGATTGAGAAAGTGTATTGTTTGTATGATAAATAGGGTGCAACGACAAACGCATTACGAATGTAAGATATGTGACGTAGGACTTTGTATACCAGATGTACAAGCTTAAATCCGCTGTTTTTTAGTCAGAAAAACACATGTTTTTTTCATAGAAAGCGAAAAAATAATTTATTCAAAGTACTGGCCCTCGCTAGCTACACGTTTGTTCCATCTCTCGGACAATTTGTGGATACCACGCCAAAAAAATTCCTTGTCTTTCGAGGCAAACCACTAATCAAGCCATTGTCGGACGTCTTCGTAAGAATCGAAGTGTTGCTCAGCGAACGTGTGGCCCATCGACGAAAACAGGTGGTAGTCGGAAGGAGCCAGGTCTGCTGAATAAGCGGCATGGGGTAGCACCTCCCAATTGAGTGCCTCCAAGTAGTTTCGGACCTTTTTGACGTGTGCCATGGTGCGTTGGCGTGGAGGAAAATCAGCTTGTCATGTCTTTGTTGATAATCCGGCCGTTTTCACGCAGAGCACGTAGCAATTTGATCAGTTGGTGATAGCGGTGGGCATTAACAGTTTCACCATGTTTCAACATCTCATAGTAAACGATACCCTGCTGATCCCACCAAACGCACAACATCGTCTTCCGTCCGAAGCGATTTGGACTTGCGGACGATTTTGATGATTGGCTGGGATCAACCCACGATTTCTTGCGTTTAGGATTCTCGAAAAATATCCACTTTTCATCGCCAGTCACAATCCGATCTAGGAACGACTTTCTTTTTTGTCTGGCGAGCAAGATTTCGCATGTGTTTTGGCGTCGCTCCATCTGCCTATCGGTCAATTCATGCGGCACATATTTTCCGATCTTTTGAACCTTTCCCATGGCACGTAGGCGCATGGAAATGGCTGGTTGAGTAACATTCAATTGCTCGGCAAGCATTTTTTGCGATTCGGTATCGTCCTCGTCCAAAAGAGCCTACAATTGATGATCCTCAACCTTCCTGGGCCGCTTTTCGCGATTCTTGTCGCTCAGGTCAAAATTGCCGTCTTTAAACCGACGAAACCAATTTCTGCACGTTATTTCCGATAAAGCACTCGTTTCGGCAGCCGATTTCTTCAAATTAAAGCAAAAAAGGAGAGCTTCCCGCATATGCTTTTTCCAGCAAAAAACTAGACACAATTAGCAAAGGAAAAATGTATGTTGTTGTATGAAATTGCTGATGATGTGCCCTGATTATTGTTGACAGATGTCAAATTCATACAAAACAAAAGGATGGCGTGTCCATAGTAACTTAATATGTTCACTAACGCAATCTATGAGCAAACAGCGAATTTAAGCTTATACACACCTGGTAAATCCGTGCTTTGAAACGTTTCATACGAAATTACATTATTAAATTATATTTCCTAGGTGCATTATAAATAAACCTATCTTTTATCTGTTATGCATTAGTTTTTTTGCAATTTAAATAAAGCGTTAACAATTTACCTCATGTCCCTAGACGTTAAAAGATACGGTCTCTCGGCAGCCAAATTTAAATGCATCTTCATTAGGATTGCCCCGTACCGAGGCAGCGCTTCTACGAGCCAATCCGCCGTAGCGAAAAGATTAAAATTATTAAGCCTTTGATTAAGGGTTTGACTTTATTTCCTCCTATAAATAACATACGCTAGGGTCTCAAAATGTTAAACATCCGATGTAAAGAAAAAACATTTTAAAACATTACTTTGTTTGCAGTGAAGCAAAGAGGTCTTAATTTCGGATACAGTGGGTGCCTAATTACGAATACATAAGAATTTCAGGGTAATAATGTTAAAAATATAATAAAATAAGACTAACAATGCAAATCTAATAAATTATTTAATTGTAGTAAATTCAAATGACATTCAAAGAACTGAGAATCAAATTAATGACATTATACGATACATTAAATATTAAAAGAATAAAAATACAAATCTTAATATTTTTATTGAGAACATTCTGCGCGAATAAATTTAGCCTTCTTTTTAAATCCTGTACACTTCTCGTAATCCTACTTGAAACATTTACTACATTAGCCCAATCTTCGCCATGTGTATCTTCTGAAAACAATCGTAGGCACTCCAAGCACTCGGCATCATCAACATCTACTATATAGATATCTGATTCATCTGAAGAAAGTGAGTTTTCCAAAGTAATTTGAATTAAAATAGATAACTAATTCCAGTCAAAACAATACCTAATTGCGGGTATCCTAATTTCAGATATCCGAAATTAGGCACTATTGACTATCCGAAATTAGGGCATTACGAAGAATATTTTTGAATCAGCATGTGAAACTAATCTTAAAAACAATCACGCCAACTCGATTTGATAATAAAATACAGTTTATCACGTTCGTTCTACACTTTAAATCAAAATATTAGAGCTTTCCACTTGTGGCTCCAGTTGTATTCGAAGTTAACCTCTTGAAAAACACTGTTTTTACATTATTTAAAAATTATTTTTTGTTCCATACATGCAACTTTAACCCTCACGGCGACAACACAGATTTAATATGACGGCGAAAGCTCCTGTTGATTGTTGTTAGCAATGCGATTTAGTGATTGGGTTACGAATTATCACGCTATCCGAAATTAAGGCACCATCCGAAATATGAACAACTTCCTCTAACAAAAATAAAACAGGGTATGAAAAGTATCGGTCGTCATTTCCTATTCTTCGGTCATCGTCCTCCCTTAGGGTAAGAGTACTTTCGTCTACATGTATTTACTCGCCTGCTTTCACCCCTTTTAGCCAACCTATACCATCTTTGTATGCACACACATAAGCAAGTGCACCTTTGTGCACAGTAATGCACATGTACTCACTTCGAAGTACTAGCCACTACATCGCTCGAAAGTGTCTTAAGAAGCTTTTACGCGCTTACACGTGTTCCCTCGCAGATGGATCAAAGTAGACAGGAAAAAAGACGTAGACTTAAACGCCTAAGATCATTTAGATACTAAATTAACATATTCGATTTAAAAAAATATGAGAGAGTGTTTACTACTTACCAAAAAATAGTATAAAACCGCATTTGCCCCGGTCTCTCCTATAGATACTTTTTAGTCTTGAAATCTTAGAATTTTATATGTTCTGATTACAATACTTTTTATGAATATAATATACAGTAATCTCATACGTGATAATGGTAATACCATCACGAAGGACGTATGACTGGTTTCGTAATGAACATTGATGGAGGCAGCCAATGCGCATTAACTCACTTGATGTTATTAACATACTTCAGCCAATACTATGACTTATCAGAGAGTACGGAAAAATGAGACGTCTGCCGCGCTTATAACGGTATGCTCTCTAAGCGCTTGTACTTACGTATTTGGCGTGAAATTCTACCCAGTTTCTTAATGTAACAGACGAGAGTCAAACCACGTTTGATTTAAATTGGATTACTTCGCCTGAAGTACTTACATTGGATTTTGAGGCGGTCTTGCTTTTTCCCATATTCTAGTATTGACTATTTTTTCCGAATTTTTTCATCAATTCAGAATTTTTGAAATCAGTTGAAGTATGTCTCTTGTATACGTACACCGACTTATAGTGCATAGAAAGAAAAATATTTATATATAATTTATCTTTACCATTTAAATGCAGTTTTTATAGCTTCAAATTCCGCTTAATTAAAACCGAAAGTGGGAACTCTATCTTGTAGAATTAAATTAAAAATGAAACCAGTAATTAGCATAAACTACCTAGCAGAGTTACAAATTAGTATATCATGCTCAATTAGTTAATTTACATCATGAATAATCTTTTGGCCAATAGTATGAGAATACGAGGCAATTTTTCCCGTGCAACAATAGGTGATTTCCTACATATTTTAGAGTACTCATTAAAAAGTGTACACGCTCGGTTGCGTACATACACGAAAACTTGGGGGTGAAAAAAATGCATAAAAAAATACCGGCCCAATATATGTCTCCGTGTAATTCTTACACAAAGTTAGCAATATCGTATCGCTACGGACTCTGTATTCCGCTACGCATAGAAATTCGCAAATTTGCAGCAGTACGTAGGTACATTGCCCTGCAACGAAGAAGTAATAACAATAATAATAATTGTGGAACATTCCGCCATTTTCCAATGCGACATATGGAATATTCAATATCGTGTGTTTTATTGATAATACCCCCACTTCGAACTATTGTTATTGCAATATTTCTTTTTCGCGGTACAATATCGTACGGTTATTGTTGCGTGTCCTTAATTAAAGTATCCATAGAAATAATAAAAAATATGAATCGATCGTAGGTGTAATCGTAGTATTTGTTTCATCGTGTAATCGACGTGGGTGTAGGTATAACCGTGGTATTCACGGCAAGTCTTATTGAAACATCCGCTGCTACACATATCGCGCACGTTCGCAGACTTAGTCTCTATTAAAAGTAAAGTGCCAAGAGGGAATTCTCAGGAAACATTTCGTGGCATATCGCGAAACAAAAATTTCAATCGAGGAATCACTCTCTCGGAGTCAACGAGACGTGTCTAACTGCGCGACGGCAGTTTAAGGTGAAGTGAAACCCCCTTCAGATCAATCGATTCGAATACAACACTTTTTTTTAAGGGTATTAGACCAAACTGTCCGAAACATTGACACATCACTCCTGATCATCTAAGAGTTGTCCTGACACATTCAAAATTTGGATTTTTTAACAAAATTTTTGAACTCAGCCCAGACCAGAACCAAAATGGCGTCGAGCTCTCATATTTCGATCAATATACAATTATCGAAGGCTCTGATATGAGAAACGACAGGTTCAGGACAACTTTACGACAATTTAGAACACTCTGGTAATCGGTAAACTCGCATTTGAACGGGATAAAGGCAAAAAAAGTGTTGTATGCGCTTCTATGCCAAAACGATGAATATACGAGGTCTCGGAGGGAAAATTTAATTGACCTGGAAATCACAGATGGCGCAGGGTGTCCCTCTGCAGTCAGTTAGGACCCCAGAAAGCACGAATCCAGAGGATTTCTGGAGTTTTACTTCGATTTCTTGATATTTATTGTACGAAAACGACAGGTGGAGTATGCCATTTGGTACAATATCCAATATAATTTGATACAGCTGTCAATATAAAAACGAACGTCGGCAACGTAGGCATTTAGGAAAACCTTCTTTATCGACGTCGATCAAGTTCCTCGACGTGTTTCACTTCACCTTAACCCTTTACGTGAAGTAAAATCTCACTCCTCAGCGTACACTTTCCGTGACTCGTGCACATATGCGGAATAAATTTTCCTTCGTACCACTTGCTTAAAATAATTGACGCTAAGAACTCCAATATGTTTCAATTATATAACCTGAAATTATTTTAAATTCACTTATAGCAAAAAGAAGTATTGAGAAACTCTCATAAAATGGCTTCGCCAAGGACCCACAGGATCGTATCATCGTAATTAATATTAAATCTCGCATATTACTCGATTTAAGGTACGCGCACTCGAAGAGTTAACGTATGTCTTTGTTAACCTCCATCCCAAATGGAGGTTAGTGATTCTCTCCCCATGTAATTTCAGAACTACGTTCTACGAGCGAGGTGCAAAATTCTCAGGGCACATTTCCGCCGATTTCGTGTCATATCGCTTAGGGAAATTTCGATCGAAGGGGCTCCTCCCGTTCGAGCGCGAGACGGCGCATTCGCTAAGTACAACGTCTGCTCAAAGTCGGGCTCGATCGCCGGGCATGCATTCGGTTCGCGAGGAATCATCAAAGGAATTCTTTCGCCTCGTCGCCGTAAAAGGGAGAAAGTGCATTTCATTGAAATATCCCGACCGGCGGTGCCTCTCCGTGGGCCGCTCCGCCGAGATCAGCGAGGCCCAACGCCTATGTACGTCCACTTATGTGCGCCTATGCACGTCCATTTATGTGCGCCTATGTACGACTCACCGCCCCAGTAGAGAAATCAGCCATACGGTCAGACTTACTCGACCTGAAAGAAGCCGACCACTTCTTATACGCAATATGTGTACCTGAGCTGTCCAGTACAGAAACTTTTCTATAATGCAATTCTATATCGCCGGTACCACTTGAGACCGAATGAAATCCCGCAGCCGTAAAAAAAGATGGAAGAGAAGAACGCAATCCTCCGCGTATGCTCGAGATGAATTCATTTGGTTTTACTTTTAGAATATTTATAAGTATATCGAGCTTGATGTATTTATTATGATTTAAAAAAGTAATGAACCGTGTTGCCGTATGTATCAGGTTACTTTTCTATGAGTTAGTCATACGGCTTGTTTCACTGTAATGTTTTTTTATAACATGGTTTCGACAAATTGGGGCAGATGCTAAAAAAGATCGCTTACCTCTTGGCTACATTGATGAGCTCAAATAATTGACGATCGATAACTAGAAATGTTATATACGCGTCTTCAATTTTAAATATCAACTTGTCAAAAAATACAGATCCGATAATTAAGTTTGGAACCGACATTCCTAGTCGGAATATTATAATTATCTATTTTTGTTTAATCTCGTAGTAATTTTTTACTTGATCTCTCAGCAATTTAATACTAACAGATATGTGGTAGAACCTTCTCGTTCGAATCGCAATTTAGAATCGAATTTCAAATCAATCGGATATCCGAAATTCCTTGGTTTCGTCTTTTAGATCGAATGATGCAATATCCAATTTCCGGAAACTTCTGGTGCTTCGCCCTTCCGATGGACTCTTCCGTTGAAAAAAATTCCAACGAACCAGAAATATCCGTAAATAGCGACGAGAAAATCCCCCACTTCTTAATTTGCCGCATGGTCACGAGGAAGGGGATGTAGCTTGTACAAGTTAACATAGACGTAGACATAGATTAATAAATATATAATCATGTAAATATTAACCTTTGAATTTGTGGGTTCATTACGCATTGTTCGTAGGTTTACAAAACATTCAATTTCGAAGCGACTTAAACCAAGAGCCTACCTCTACTACTGTACAGTTAATAATCCAAGAAGTCAATAAAACAAACTAAATACCCCATGCTAAATTCTTCTTAGAAAAAAACCACTCAAATAAATTATCATAATTCCAAAGAAATGTGGCATCCAATTTATTCGAGTTTATTTGAGTAACATAATTATTCTTTGAATTAAACAAATATTGCTTCGGTCCTATTCAACGAAATATTTCCTTGGTTCTATGAGATTTTTTCTCAGGGTATTAAACGTGGTCAAAACCTTCTTACAATTGGCTTTTATGACCACGGTTACGTCACATTGCGGAAAAAGGTTTTCGAAGTCGATGTAGCATGTGGCGAAGCAAGTGGCAGATAAATTACCCCCGAGTTAGGTTTTCCATTAACGGGTACCGCCGAGCCGAGGTCAGAGATTTTCTCAGGGGCGAGCATGCTCCCCGTGTCGTACCGGCGCGTGGTTAGCCCTGAATCGACGCCAGTGTCAGAGGGTTCGTCTCGGTGCGTTTAACGTGATCAAGGTTATTGATATCGCTTAATTAATCATGCTCGAGGCCTGAGGACAGGCCGCCTCCGATTACTTTACCGGTAGTTCTTAATATACTCGCCTCGAGAAGCTCTATTGGAGCTGATGCATCGAACCAATCGTAGATAACCGGAGATCAAGGAATTTTGAAATTTCCTTTAATTCTTGCCTATAATGGCTATTATATACCGTTCAAGATTTATGAAGTTTGAAAATAATCCTTGCGTATAAATTAAAAAACCTTCGTATGGTATAAGGAAATTGCTGCTTGAATATCTTATTACTATACATAGAAATACGATTGTTATTGCAATTAATATTATATTCCGAGTAGTTCCATTTAGGAAACTGTTTTAATAACGAAATAGTGGTTTATTCATTTTCGAATGCTTTGAATCTGAAAGGATTGCCTTTTTTTTCAGCCGTTTCTCCCCTTGGGAAATTTAAACTCAATATAATCCATCCTCACCGTTCTGTATTACTTTTAATTAAAGTCCTCTTGTTAGCCAGTTACAGTTTTCAGATAAATAATAAAGAACTATTGCGTATTATTGGCTGACGAATATTTTATAGGGAGAAAACCCTTTTGTGGCAATAATGAAACCGTGGTCCACGATAAGCGTTACCGCGTTTTCCTAGTATTTTATATTAATATCTAATACCTATATTCTGCTAAGAATACGCTACAAGTTTTGGAAAGGTATAAAATTCATCCCTCTGGCAACGCTTAAAAAGGTATATGGAGGAAATAAAAAAACATTAGTATTTTATGAAATAGAAAACCGTTAAAAAGCAGATACAAAACAAATATTCAAATAAAACTCGAAATTCAAAATCAAAAACTGAATTAAAATTGGTTATAGATGTTTACTATTCTTCGTGAGTCAATTTCTTATAAACTTCGTTTGCACGAATACCTCAATTCCTCTTGCAAGGAAATAAAATTTAATTATTTGTTTAATATTTTGTATAAAGGAAATTAAAAAATACATTTCTTTTTCGTTTTCACTTTTTGACACTAAAAACATACTTTTATTGTATTTATATAACCGCACTTTAATAATTTACCCATCTCTGTTAAACCTGTTTAAATATTCTTTGAATGACGATAAAATAAGTCTTATTGTTTCGTTCCGCCTTTGTTTTTAGTCTAAAGTTCTAGAATTGATTTTGTGGAGATGCGATCGTAGTAGTTCTTCGTGTAACTAAACTACAGTATACTTTAGCCGAAAGTTTTAAGTAGATTCGCCTTAAGTTTTGATTATCACTTTGAGATAAAGCAGCGTGAACGACCGTCAAAGTTCTTCTCGAAGCGATTATGGATTTGCCTTAGGCATCTCGAAAGCTGCGCTCATTCGAGCTTATGAACTTGTTTTAGAGAGGACTGAATGACTAGAACATGCCATAAAATAGACAAAAAATTAAAGAAACAACACTTAAGTAAATCCAAATTTGATATTTCGGCCCAACATATTTTCTACATATCACTATTTTTCTACATATTTTCTAAAGGTTGTAAAAAATATATTGCAGTGACTGTATCATATAATAAGAATGTTGATTTCCATGAATTTATACTTCTTTAACCAATATAACGTATGATCCAACAATCGTGCTTCAATGAACTATACTACAACACACCAAACCATTCGAGTCTCATTTATTCCTAACAATCAGTACATGTATTATGTAATAATACATTATACATTACAATGTACTTATAAACATCAAGACAGAAATATATACCCGAAACATATTTACACTGAATTGTACATATTTATAATTCTTGTATTACTGCTAAACTAAGTATACTCCAAATATTAGTTGTCCATTGATCAGTACAAATAAATACGAATTTTTGTTGAATTTTTACATAACTAAACGTTCCAATAATTAAATTGATACCGGAACACCCTAGACGGATAAAGTTATATCCTTAGGATAATATTTTTTAACGAGTTATCCATACGGCTACCCTTCTTGTGCAATCTGTTCCACTTGAACCTTTGTACGATCATACTGACATAATGCACGTTTTGAACCTGTACGATAATATGAAGGTCATAAAATTGGTTCTGGCATCGATCAGCAATATTTCTTAATAAATATATTTCAAGAGAATGTGTCATATCTATGGTAATATTTATCAACAGCTTTTTACAGTTTAGAACGGATAATGCAAAATACTTCTCATTACTTCTCTATGTATCTTTATCTCCTCGTATTGGAATTATATTAATATTTGACTCACATTTTAAAAAGTTCTATGATTTAATGTCAACACATTCCTTACTAAAACGAAACCAAGATGGAATGCATTTGTCACTTATCAGCACAGTGAACGTGTTTTACGGATACAGACCGTCGTAAATGCTTTGAACCGTTAAAATATCAGAATTTAGTGAAATCAAGTTGACAAAAGGAATGATCTTCCTTTACGGAGAGTTTCTATAATCGGTAAATCCAATGAAATATGATGAATATAATTTAAGTACTTTCATAAAATTGATTCTAAAAACAAAGTGGACATACATTTAATAATTCTAGTCGTCAAATTCGAACATCTGAGAAGTTTTCCATCCAAGATTTTTCAGCAACCTGAAAAATATCATAATTAGCAACAAGAGAACATTATTACATTTTTTTTATGATATCGTCCATATTAACACTAAATTCTTCAATTTGCTTTCTACGTTTCCTGCTGAAAAGTCGAACAGAAACGTGTAGAAACGTTGTGCGTTTCTGTACGTCTAAAAAACGGAAACGAACAGAATTGTACATTTTTGTACGTATTCTGGGCTCATATAAACGTACGTGTACGTATGGATCGTATTCGTACGACGGTCGTCTATTACTTCTTATAAATGTACAAGAATGGATGGACATGTTTACCACCTCTATTTGTTTCTGTTCGAAAGGGGATCAAAAACGTACAGAAACAGGCTCTGTTCGTACCATTATTTTCAGCAGGGTTTCCCACATTTAAATTATTGAAAATTAGCTTATGAAAATTATGAACGTATTAGACATATGATAAGAATGTGATTGCAACGTCCTTACAAGTACCGGCAAATAAAATCAAACTTACCCCCTTGCTACTTCCATGAATGCATTAGGCCCGCAAGTAAAAACACAAGCTTCAGAAGTCGAAGAACCTATAAGATCACTGAGCAATTCTTCAGAAACTTTACCATATCTACCTGTCCAAGAACTTCCTGCTTGTGATAAAATATGAGTAACTTTAAATCTGAAAAAAGAAATTCATTTTTCAAATACAGTCATATAATGCATTTATGTTCAATGAAAAGACTGAATCCACATCACATGTCACCTACTTACTTAAAGTATTACTATCTAAAATACAGAGCAGAAATACCTTCGTTCCAAAGAAATCCTGTCAAGTTCTTTGTCATAGAAAATACTTTCCTCGTTTCTATTGAAATTAATGAGATTCATGAAAAGCCTAAAAGAAAATTACAAATTATTATAACTTCGCTAAGTGCAATTACTATAGATATTTTTATTTTAATTTTGAAAACTTACACGGTACGTCGACAAAGAGCACGCTGAATTATACCGAGCATTGCAGTTAACCCTGTTCCTGCTGCTAGCATATGAATTGTCGTGAAATGATCAAACATTTTTATTGCAAAGGTACCCAGACCATTACTCAAAGTTACAGTCTGACCCGGTTGCAGAGATGTCATGGACGGACTTAAAGCGCCATCTTCGTAGCGTTTTACTATTAAACACATACAGTCAGGCTCGTATTTAGCCGGTATATCTTCGAGATGAAGGCACGGTGGGACAGGTGTGTACATTCTAGAAACTTCCATTCCTAAAATGGAATGTAACGGACGATAATTAGCTATAGTTCAACTTTGAATAATTAGAACAGCATTTGCAATAATTGCAAATGCAATATTCAGGAATAAATCTATTGATTAGAAAAAAATTAAATGCATTAACTCGTGCATATTTAATCCGTATAATTCGTAGAATCCTCTTATGTAAGGTGTAAATATGTGTTATTTACGCAATTCGGTTAAGTTAATTTGTTAAATGAAGTTAGGACAAAATCGAATCTTACCCATCACGTTCATCTTAGCTTCTATGTGTCTACCGACAGGTACCAATTCTACATAGTCTTTAGCGCGCAAAACTATAAGATAAACTACTTTACAAAGCGGAGTATTGCTGACAACTTCATAGTCTCTGTACTGTCGGGTATTGCTTTCCATTTCGTGAGACTGCATCTCGGCGCCATGCGTTTTCCATAGTTCACCTTTTTGCTTTGTGAATGTGAACTCTATCTAAAAATAAAGTCAACATATTTACAACGATACATATACGTTATTTAATATAACCTACCTACTGTACTTTTACACACGTCCAAAAGATTGTACCTCTGTAATATCAGGATTCTTTCTCCATCTTGGAGGCCACTTCACGTCCGCGGCCAATTCAAGCTCGTAAACTATGACGTCTTTCCCAACAACGATTTTTAAAGTAAACTTTAAATCACTGGTTCGTAGCAATTTATAACCCACGGCATTTTGGTTACACGAAGTACGAAAAGAAAATGTAATCGTATTGGTAGTTTGCATCCAATCCATTTTGGTTTGGGGGGCTGTCTGCTCTTGCAATGCAGTTTCTCCAATATTTTGCTCTAGAAATACCAATGTGATTTAATGGCGGTCGTAATAATTATTGATGGATATGCTCTTAGCAACTAAACACATTACATGACAAACCGAAATGCTTACTGCTCTTATTGGTTAATGAACCAGAAGATGTACTCGACGGATCGTTGGATTCTCCAGACGCAATCTTTTCCGTATTTCCCAGGGAAATTCTGCTCATCCGACCCACGACACACTTTTGAAGTATGCTCTGATAGTTAACCCACGCATGCACCTGCAATTAATCATCTACGGGTACAAGATGACATCAAATCGATCGTCAACCGAGGTTTCCTTTTACGAAGCTAAATTTGTACAGGTTTTCTTACATTGTCGAACAATTTGGTCCCATCCGTGCCGACACCTTTCATCAACTCGTCAACCCCACCTGGATGGAAATCCAAGTACCGGGTAACGTTGTACACAATACCTAAAGATGAAAATACAGATCTCACATATTGCTTCCTTTTTGCACTCAAAGGACAACATCTAAATTCGAGAGATTACTTCCGTGAACTAATCGTTCACTGAATGATATTAAAAAGAATGTTTGAAATTACGTGGATTTTGTAGGTAACTATAAATGTAAACCTCGAATGGCAATCCAGGCATCGTCCCGCTTGTTGTGTTTAGCAAGTTCAGCCGAAGTGACCACTCGTGGAATTCCGCCAACTCCTGTTAAATCGACCCCTGAGGAACCCAACCGGATCCAATCCATCAAACTGTGCCCAGGGGCCAAAGCAGTCTTGTTGCGGGGATTACCTACAACAAATATACAGGATTATTCTTCATTCCTTAAGGTAAACAATAAATTAATAAACTATCTCAAATTTTCTGGCCAAATTAAATCCACGGCAACAAAAATAAATTACAATTAGAACTCTTTTCAAACTAGAAGTTCGAAATTTCCTTTGAAAAAGTTTCCTTTTAATAGTACATTTCTTCTAGATACCAAACTTCAAGAATTCACTCGGTGATAAAGTATAACAGTAAACTTCATTTTCCAAAAAACCCACTCACGATCGAAACCAACTCAGGATAATACGACTTAAAGTTACATTGCAAACAGCCTTGGCATATTGGCGTCATGTGAAATGAAAATGTAAGTAGGTATATTTGCGCAATGAACGTTAAACCGTGTGCCTATTAAAGCGTGAACTCATCGGTACTACACTCGCTCCGCGCTGGTTTGACATTATTAATGTTAAAATGTATATAAATAACTGATGCCACAGGGTTTACCAACGAAATTAACCTATAATAATACTATTTGCCCCAAGTTCATCCCACGATCATGTTTACTTCTCAAGTCAAGGATCACGCGAGTACGAAACTGAATGTAACGTGAGAACTTATAAAATAGCAAATACATTAGACGAAGGGTCACGCAAACATGTTACAATACGTTAGTGAATTTCTGCAAAACATTAATGATACATTACGTACTTTAGATTTTTGAAAATAATAAGATTTTATATTTAAATGTCCAACAATGTCCAAAGTATTTATAAAACATACAATGTTTATAAAATATAAATGATGCTCCGAGTATCATTTTCATATATTTTCACGTCATGTGCTATTATAATTGGAATTGATAATGTTGCAAACAAACCCGATGTACTTTACCTTACTTTTTTGGGAATAGTTTGTATACGCGTACATCGAGCGATTTAAATATGAATAATTTAACAAAACAATGTCACTAACCCTCCACAACCCGTAGGCCCATGTCTCGTGCAGACTCTTCGTCGTTCATTACAGATATCGATGGTGCACCACAACATAACGACCATGTTCGAGGCATGATATAAAATACGGATAAATCGATGTTTTTAAATACGTGCTCGCATTGCAAGTTCTCTCCTCTAATCAGGAGTAAAATCTTCGATTTCTCAAGTTCTACCAATGATATCTAAATGCAAACGAATACTCGTGCTGGATGAGTCATGGAATAAATACTTTCTGCCACTTTACAACGTAAACCCATTTATCGTATACTTGTTTTCATGTACTTTGCTTTTGGACCCAGTTGTAGAAATTATGTACTTTTACTTTCTTTAGAAAATATTCTTCCTTATCAATATATGTTTATCAGCTTCCGAAAATCGGTTCTTAGGCTCACTTTGTAGAAACTTAGAAAGTCGTCACGATTAAACGATGTTAAAAAAGTTCGTCGTTTGTTGAACACCGATAAGAGGCAGTTTTGTAATTGGTAGATTAAAGCCGTAACGGTGTACTGCAATTATTGCAATTTCTGTGCAAGACGAGCAATTCTTCGTCTACTGCGAATAAATCTCTTCTGATAACTATTATAAATGTTCATCTCACGCGTCTGCAAATATTTCAAATCACCGCGCAATATCAAGATGTGCTCGGCGGAGTGATATGCTCCTAACATTCAATGGATCTTCGAAGATGGAAATGAATGCATTTACATATTTTAGAATACGATCGTCCTGTTACAGGAAGAATCCGTCTATGACGAGATGCCGTGAAAATTGAGTAGAAGTCGGAGAGTAAATGGAAAGTCGACGTGCGGAAGTCCCCTTCGAGCGTTCGATTTATTAACTCCAATTGACGGAAGAAAAAATGCGAATATTTCTCGAAAACGTCGAAATTCTCAGAAAACTTGCTAATCTTTTAGTCACACATCACGTAAAAAAGTAAACGCATGTGCAGCATCGCGACGGACTCTGACGAATGAAGAAAAATTATCATGCGACATTGCTGCGTGACATTTTCCACACTTCCTGACTTTCATTTGTTTCTCGTAAAATCACCGACCGAACGAGAACAATGTCGTACTAAGATAAGTTCCGAAATCGCCGTGGCGAGTCAAAGTGTGCGTTGCCTCGTAAACATAATTCGTGCCAGGTGATAACGTCAGATCGACGTATGCTCTTTCCTTTCAAAGGCATCGTGATTCTCTCAGAAAACTGTTCACGAAATCGGAAACATTGTTTTTGATCTCTTTCAATTAAAATTGAAGATATATATCTTTAGAGTTTTTTTCCAACTCTTCATCGTTCTCAAAATGTGATCGGGCATTTCTCAGACATTGACGGCCCTGGTTTGAACCAATTTGTTGTTAAACGGTACAGTCGAAACACATAATATCGATCAGTTTGAATAATCTGAGCGACACACGTCCTTCTCCTGAGAATTCTGTACTATCATGAAAGAATGATAGAACGATAAATTCTATTTTTGAAGTTATCGGACGTCGGTTCTAAGTCTCAACTTTTAAAACCTATTATACATGCCAAATATATTAAAAATATTTGCATTTTTCTGCAAGTCAACGAGGTCATCTCATTTAGCATAAATGCTCAGAAATTTGCACTCCGAGGTTAAACTGCTTCCGGAGATATTGAGCGGTGGAAGCATTTTCCATTTATAAATAGAAATGGGTTGAACGATATTTGCTACACCCAAATGAGTCCATGGAGTCAAAACCCTTTGTAAATTCTCCAAAAACTTGTTTCACAGTCCCCGCTGATGTCAACGATTTACAATACTCTTTACACATCCGCTATCACTTTTGACAATAAATTAAACGGAAGATAGCGATTTTTATCTGACAGCATAGCTATAATGTCTGGGTCAAGCGTCTCGAGCGTCATTTGCTTCCGTCTGAATCACCGTCCAAATATTTGCCCAGACACTCTTTCGCCCCAGCTCGATCAATCCTCACGATTGGCTTTCAACTCAACGCTCTTCGCATCGAACAAATATTTCCGCCAAATCGATGCCATTCACCAAATCGACACCTGACAAATAACCGTTGAAAAATATATTGCCTGCTCTAGGTTAGCTATCTCGAGGCTCATGCTGAGCGCTACTAAAATGCTCTGCAAACTCATGGGGAATTCGGCCACCGAGTAACTTCCGTTTCCAAGGAGTCAACCGTGGAACACGAGGCCCCAGTTCCTGAGCGGGAAGCTGGTTCCACGTCGGAGGTTCGCAAGGAACTGCGCTCCAAAGCACGCGGCTGAATTCAACCCTGAGACAGATAAATCAATATATAAGCCGCTGGTCCGGAAGCCCAGCACCACGCAGGAACAACTCGACTTGTAGTCTTCGGCAGCTGAGCGGTCAACAAGACCGGAAGATAGGAATTTGGGTTGATCTTGAAACCGAACTAGTAGAATCCTATATTCGATACATCGGTAACAGAAAGGTAGGACACATCACCGAAGCATATTCCGGCGCTCGATGAACCAGAACCTTGATTTTAAGAAAAACGTTTAACCTATACTTATGTACACGGATACGAATATCGATTGATAAACTAAGCCCTGCGATTGGTAAACTGAGCACAGGATTCGTAACGAGACGAGTTGTGGACATTGCGGAAAGAACCTGTTTGTAGTCAGCATGAAATTCGGTGTGCCGTCACGACAAATTCGTACATGTTATTAAACACATATGTAGACGCGTCAATATAAGTAGAAAAATTATATATAGGATTAGTGAATAAAATAGAACTTCGTTCCCGTTTCCCCAGGATCCACGGGTTCCGGAATATTCAAATGACCTCGACAGAAGTCCAGAGCTTTTTCGATGTGACGTCAATGACATCCAATCAGCCACGATGGTCTACGGTTTCCAAGCACGGAAGGATTGCGTATCGATCGAACGGAGAACGGATCGAGTCCTACTTCGGTAATGAATTCTGGAAATGGATGACACGCCATTCCATCCAGCCGTACAACATGCACCCTATAATTAAACGAATTCTATCCAAAACTCTGGCATTTTTAAATATTTGACGAGAAGGAACTACGAACCTAGTGAATGTATATAGAGCGTAACGAAAATACCTATATGTATTAATAATATATGCATTATCTGGCAAACAGGTACCAGATCGAGAAATGAACTTAAGAATACTTTGCGTTAAATGATAATTCGTTCGAAATAGGATAAAATAGCTGTAAAAACTTCTTTATGGAAAAAAACGAAATTCTGTTAATTCATTACATACAACTTGAGAGTACTCCTCGGTTGAAACAAATATTTTTTAAACACTGCAAGAAAGAAACCCATCAGTCTGACAAATGATAAACAATACCACAGTTTCAACACAACGGATTTAATAATCTTCTAAATGATCGTTTCAATTACAATGAAATGGGTATGAAAACGAAATCAATTTACATCTATCAATAGTTTATATTCATTGTTGAAAAATGGCTAAAACTGTTAATAGTTAATTATATACATAAAAAAGATTTAAATACCTTGAATGCAGTGGAAAACGTTTTTATCTGCAGAATACTTTCTCGTAATTGGCAGAAGATTGGATTGCCATATTAAAAGGTTTAATCTATGTGCAAGAAGACACTGAATTTAATAAATATTAAACTTTGCAAACATTTTTAGAAAAAATTCCTTAAAGAGTACTCCAATCATTATTTTTACAAAACCTATTTCGGATCGCTTAATTTTGTCAAGGTGTTATCCTTGACGCCTCAATAGGAAAGACCACAGGAAATGACTCGGCAATGGGATGTACAGCTCGATTTCCTCTGCTTGTGTGACTCTATTGGAAACGTTTATAGCAATTAGGTCGTTTGCGATGAAGTCTCCGGAATTCACGAAGACATATTCTTACCATCCACGAGGACACGAACTGCTTGACAGTGAACAAAACTATAATTACAGCGGATCGATCAACGCGTTGAAGCTTCAATGGCCTCGACGTTTCAGGGTAAAATACTTCAGATTGTTCGACATTCTTTCTCATGTTATTTTACGTTAATACACACAGAGTTCATGTCGCCCCAATTGCACTCTTTTGACGCGGAACAGCTGGGAAAGTTTTTAACAAGTTTTATTCGACCGATAAGGTTAAATGGGTAGGTCGTTGCGAGTACGAGACTACTTGTTGCCTCCAAACGGATTCAACAGGTTCGATAACTTGCTCAGACAGCCCCCTTTTGAAATGTACACGCCTCAACTCTCAAAGAGAATACGAAAATTGAGAAAAAGGAAGTGACAACTGTTTCTATGAAATCACTGTACGTTCTTTTAGATAATTTAATTCTTATTCCGTTCAGGGCTATAATTAAAACAAATCATTATTTTTCCACGATTTAGCCATGTCATTTATATCTTCTACAGCCTGTTTCGAGCACAATCTTGCAACCTACTCAAATATCATTACAATTTCACTATTTTTATTAAACGTTCTTTCCACCCAGCATAAAATTATTAACGCCGTGATGAAAACCCCTCACAAGTACCATTGAACGCTTTTTCATTAAAAGGCGGACAATCGACTGCTGATGTAATAAACTAAATGCGCGTGCGCGTATGTGCATGTGCATGTGCATGTGCATGTGTATTATCGATTGCCAGATATCTTTATTTCTGTACCCGATATCTGTACTAAGTAAGACTTTGTATTACAACCTGCAAGAGTAATGATAAAGAAAAAGAAAATGAAAGAATTTAAATACCGGTAGCGGAACCAGAAGAAGCCGATGAAGTGGAAGCTCCCACTGCATAATTGGTTGCAACGTTCCCAAGTTGTTTTACCCTAATCACTCCACTCGGCAGTAGAACGGCATTTCTTGCTAACAAAGTCGTCGGCAATGATGAAGATTTTACTTCAACTTTTTTCATCCTTTCTTGAAGATCCATAGCTTCGGTCTTGCTTGTGGAATTATCGAACTCCCGAGAATTCGGTCGTCGCGATTTATCGCGACTGGAGTCAGTCGCTTTCATTTCGATGTCAACAGATTTTCATAGATCCTCCAAGAGTACCTGCAAATGTAAACCGGATTCTTTATTACGTACATCAACTATACTAATCGGGAATTTTTCGTGCGTGCGTGTATTCGGCCCCGGATGGGTTAGTTGCCGGTAGATCTTGGGGCTAATTTTTTGTACTCGGAGGTTTTCGGAGGTGTGGAATCCAAAATCGAATTTCGAAAATTCTAATCAATGATCTATATATTGATCAAAGACTGATTGGGAATAAACGGCCGTACAAGCGCTTCCTTGGCTCCGATGCGAAGTCGAGATAAAAGCTATTTCGTATTGATCCTTGATTGCAATTCATCTCAAACAATATCAGCAGCTTCGAATATTTTTCTTGATTTTATTATTTTATTCTGAATTGTATACCGTAATTTGCTATTATTAATATATTATACATAGATCATGCTTTATGGTTTTATGAAAGATAACGTTCTACCATCAGTCAATGTTAATTTACTTATATTAGTACATTTGCCGAATTTAATTTTTTTCTCCTACGTTTTTTCAATTACATGGACTAGCATGTCACTCAATGTGTCAATGTTTCGTAAAATTCAAGATTCATATTGAATTAATGATTACATATTAGAGTAAGATGTATAGAAAAAGTCGTTATTTTAGTATGGAGAATAATGGAATAATCTTAACGGATACATATCGTGAAAATGGTCGAAAAGTATTTATAGAACAAGAAGAATAAGAACGATGCGTCACAGGCATTGATCGATATAACCTCTTGACCTTTCTATCTGTACTCAACGGGATATTTTACGAGCAACTGATAAATTTAGGTCAAGCCAGACATTACTGTTACGATCCAATATCGCTCTTAAAGAAGCAATTAATCGTTAAAGCCGTAAGATGTTCGACATGACGTTTGAGCTTTTCAGTTATATTATACCAAACCTTTACTAACAGTAAAGTTATAAAATGGTAATACCAAAATACTATGTATTTATATCAGGTAATAAGATATATCATAATGGATACCACACATTCCAAGACATGAGAAACAATCATTTACTTTCTTTAAAAAAACGTTTATATCGTGCATCATAAAGTCCTACGAGGTACATGTCGTAAAAAGAATTTAAATCACGCGCGCAACGTAGGGTAAATTCTACCATTTCCCTCCACAAGATGACAGCATCGCTCCGTGGAAGTGCAAGCGACATCTGGCGCAATTTCATCGAACTCGATAGAGTGGTGAAAAGAGAAATTCAATGTTTCACGTTCATTTCTACTTTCGTTATTTCCGTTTTGTCATGCCACGGCAGTAAAACGACAACAGTACCGAAAATTTACGGAAAATCAGCGGGTGTTACATCTCAACAACATTTACTAGGTAAATATCTTGCTTTGTAATTCAACATATTGATATTCCAAACCTTAATTCTGTGATAATTCAAAAACACCAAATTAAAAACCTTAAAATTAAAATGATACAAGAAACCATTGGGAAATGTCTTGAATGCGTGAACGTATTCCATATTCGAACATGATTTGTTCATACCTTTTTTATGGACTTTCAAAAAATTACTAACATTAATATGTTTTTAAGAAACGCGATAAAGTGTCACCGAATGCAGTTTCAAGCGATACCGCTGATAAATTGACGAGCTCCGAACAGCTCCGACTTTCTGATCCAGCTACCATTCTCGAAGCTAACCTCAAAGTGCTCCCGAGATCTCTGGGCATCCGAGTCATAGAGTTCACGTATTCGTCCTTACCGACAAAGCAAGTGGTTGGACTTGACCGTGATGAGGTAGGAATCAAGTCACAAACAGAATTGAGCTTCCCTTTGTGGAACAATCGTGGACAAATTATTGCAAAGTGACACCCGCGCGGTTTCAGTACAGACTTGCGTCTTGCGCTCGCCGCTCGGGTGGACAACTTCAGAGCAATGACTACACGTAGACTAGATCCGTAGCTCTTTAGTGAAATAGTACTCCATTGAATTGACTAGAATAGATGACCTTCAACAGACTTTTTCTACCTACGCGTCATATAATTGAACTTATTAATTGATCAAATTGGATTACTTCCCTAAATCAATTTGTACGCGTTAATTACGCTGTCTCAATAAATTAAAACAATCCAGACTTTCACGCTAAATACAACCAAGTATTTATGCCGATGAAAGGAAAAACTAATACAAATTTTTATATTTCCAATTAACATTTAGAACACCGAGAAATATTCCTGAAGCTCCATTTTTGTCGCTTTATCGATAAAAGAGCGTGACCTAAGACAAACATGTATTGTGTGAAAATCGTTTATTTTTATTTAAGTTATCATAATACATACACGGTGTCTCTTATCATCACCGCATTCCTTTTATGTAAATGAGTTTCAGAACTTCTAACAAAACTTGAATTTCATTATTCATTAGATATGAAATGCAAGCCCAGAAGCTAATGTGTTATTTTATGCGGTATGTGAAATAACCCTCCCCCCCCCCCCAGCATATAGGGTATTGCAAAACATAGACCTGATTTAAGTACACTTTTCAATACAAATCGCGTCTATCGTTCTGCAACCACCGCTGAATCTGTACTTATAAATATAAATAACAGCCTGCTGCATCATGCATGTCATACGGAACTTGCTCCACAAAAATAAATGCGTTTGCTCATTTATACAACTTAAACGTTTTAGCCGAAAAATTTACTACAAGTCATGCTTTTAAATCGCAAACTTTTTCAATTGGACAAAAATTACTCCAATATCGAATGATATATTTAATTTGCATACAAAACTGAATTTTACATTTAAGGTGTACCATTGACTTTCTGCACCAAGAAATATATTAATTAAGTGTTGATAAAACGTGTCAACAACTTGCATGCTCTGCAAAAATATTTGCATGAACTATTAATAACTCTTACCCCACTACTCTCTATAGTAACTGAATACAAACGAGGCAATTTAAAATAATAAATTAGAATAGCAAATATAGTTAGGCATGGCGTAATTTTGTTTCTCCATGTGTATAGTAAACTATGTAATAAATTATGCATTTTTATTGATTGTTTAATTAAGTAATCGTTATCAAGCTGATTCAGAAAAAAAAAGAAATACTTCCAGGCAGGTTATTTCAAAATTGATCCGTTCTCGCGTGAAATAGCCGATGTATTTAGTTCCACTTAGTTTTCGAATTTAATTTCAAACTCTTTCGCGTAAATACCTGATCCAATGGAACCATTCGATTTAACATACGGTGCCGCCATTTTGTTTTACTTCAAACGTTACATGGACTAAAAACTTAATTTTATCGCCAAATCTCCAACTGGACTCAAAATTTTCAATCAACAAATGTTCACTCTAGCTCGCATGTGCAAGTTATAAAATTTCAATGAATTAAAAAAATAGGAACCTCGCAAAAATCGGAAGAAACTTCAATGTCGATATCATCAACCGGTAAACCGTCAGTTTCGAACATAACCTTGAGAACGTACTCCAACGTCACCTTTTGTAGCTTGGCTTATAATATAACAGGCTTGTAACCAGGCAGAACATAACTTAACATAATTCAGCTGAGCAAGCGGTCGTTCGCTGGCATTCGAATAATTCTGGGATCCTCGGAATGTTTTCGAACGCGACTCGCCGGCTGGCCGACTCTCGGCCGCGTCGCTATCTAATTGTAAAATCGTGGACGCGCCTACTCCAAGAGCGACTCTGTCACCGACTGACTATAGTAGCGAGCCGACTTCGCTATAGTGATGACGAGCACAATGAGCGAAGCCGAGCTCGGCCGTCGAGTCGCAGTCCCAGTAACTCGATGCCCGCTCGATGACCGTGTAGAGCGGCGGCTACCCGGTCGCGTTATCAACTCGTAAAATTCGATAGCGCTGTCAGGTGTAGGCTGTCACTCCAGCTCTCCAAAGACACAACGCCGAAATACCTCGGGCGTACCGAAGAGGAAAAGAGCAGGGTAAAGAAGAAAGAAGGGAAGAGGGAGAAAAGAAAAAGTGCCGAAGGCGCGCAAATTGCTAAACGAATTTGCGGATCCTCGCAGATACCCAACCTGGGGATCTTCCATCGAGCATCGCGGATAATAAAGCTGTTCGGCAGGACGCAGAAGTCCAGGTGAGAGTATTTCAAAAACGACACATACCTTTTTTTTCTGCAAGTATGAACGGTACACCTATGGGGATGTGGGACTTTCAATCGGACCGTCTTGATTAAAATTCTTTCCAAGAAAGAGAGACAAATTTAATTCCCACTATGGAGTTGATAGGCAGCAGTAAGTAAGACCAATTCGAAAGTATCGCCTGTAACACGTGTTTATCAAGTCAGGCCATAAAGTTGAAAAGTGTGTTTAGATTTTTAACGTATTAATCCTTTAACTGCGGAGCTCTTTCGACATATGGGCGAAATTCGTCAAACCGTGCAGGCAATACTGGACCAAACGTTGGACGCCTTTAGGCGCTGTTAGCAGCCAAGGGATTAATATTTCCGCAACGTTTTTGGTATATTACGATCGGTGGAAAACGGGCAGGAACTCATCTGCGACGTTATCGCGTGTCCTGATATTCTACGCGGAGTTGCCCGGCCTTCGTTCAGTAATTTCTTTAAATTGTAGCGGCTTTTTTTCCTGCGGTTAAACGTGACGCAAAAAAGTAGATGATATTTCTGAACATGTATAGACGGTTAATAAACAATGCACCTGACGAGCCCGTATAAACGTAACCAAATGAGAAGTATCCCGATTGTAAATATATCTTTTCTAATGTCTACATCATCTCGATAATTGAAACTCTAAATTACGCAAAGTCGATAATAAAAGTCTCGTGAGTAATCGCGGAGCGCGTCACGCAAGTGAACTCAGGCGGTCAGTAGGTAAGTAAGTACCTCTTCGACCCCCTAGAGATTTCTCTCTGACAGGTTTAACGTAAGCAATGACGTCCCTGCAGAACCTGACCTGTTTTAAATTTATACAAAGAGAATCACCTGACGGCAGACAGAAAGCAATCGGTATAAATTCTTATTGGCCACGAGAATTTGGGCCGTTTTCGATACTTCTCAAATTTGAATATCACAGATTGAAGAATCGATGCAGGACTAATTGGCAGCCTTCTTAGTCTAGCGTAAATTACCGTAAAAACCGCTAAATTATTCGACCAGTACTTCGGGTTACATGCACGGTGATTCTACTAATCTCCTGAAGTCAAACGATACCGGTAAATGCTGGATTGAAATTTGTATCAAGGCCTAGTTGAGGACGAAATACCGGGAAGAGAGGACGGTTCATATTCGCTAATTTGCTACGCCACCTCGTCGAAGGAAAAACCATTTATGTAATGGCAAAACCGCTGGATGAAGGTTCACGAAATGGTCAAAGCGCAGAAAAGTAATGACAAGTTTTACCGCCTGTAAAAACATGGAAAATATTTGAGCCAACTTAACTGAGCGGTCGCCATCTTTGAAATAACGGTCATGTGATCCGCATTTGGCTTATTCATTTATAAGATTTATTGCTGATATGACCTCGGGCTGCACGGTAGTTGATGAATAAACATTGCGGATTCATTGACTTAATCCTGCAACGTGGAAAAAGATAGAATAATAAGTACTTCGATTGTTTTTATCAGATTGGATATTAAACGATGTTGCATTAATTATTAGTTATTGACGTGAAACGTTTTTGTGGTAAAGGCAAATAACTCAAATGTTCTAACGTTTTAAAAGGGTACGCTATTTACATATGCTCAGGATTTTTAAGAATACAATTGAATTAACAGTAGTCCCCAATCATTACTTTAATGATGACCCCATTCTCACCACTATAGAAGGGAACAGGTAACCAAATGGTAGCAAACGAACTTTAATTACAAAAAAATTATCGTTTCCACAGTCAACTTGAAGCCGTTCCGAACATAAATGAAATGTTATAAATTACACATGGACCTAATGTGAAAGCAATACGATATCTTTTAATAATAAATGATTTGAAATACATTATGTGATTATTAATATATACTGAAGTAAGGATTTCTGTTCATTGTCAGGCGTATTCCATGCTAATACATCTGTTCTGTTTTTTTTTTACAGGTCAATGTCCATTCGAATTAACGGCGATCAAAATAAGATGCGAATTTTGGGCCTGATTGTAAATGTGATCCATCGGATAATAGAACTAATTGCTAGAGGACTGTTTCTTTTGGTGGCATTTTTCAGTGGACCGGCAGAATCGCAACCGCCTATTAAAGACCTAACTCTCTTAAACAGTGCTACCGCCCTGGCTATCAAGATACGCAACAAACAAGTATGTAAAAGAATTCTCAATGTCATCTCTGTATTACGACATGCCAATGACGAAACATGTAAGACGTATTAAATAATAACTTGATCGGATGCATTACTAAAAATAATATTATTTCTAGTTAAGATCCGAAGACGTGGTGAAACGTTATATTGACAGGATCAATGAAATTCAACCAATTTTAAATTGCGTCGTCGAAGATCGCTTTAAAGACGCTCTCGAAGAAGCTAAAAAATGCGACGAAATATTGAATTCCCCAGATGCACCTTCCGTTCAATGGTTGGCCGAAGAAAAGCCATTTTTTGGAGTGCCATTTACAACAAAGGTGCATTTCAGATTTGCCATTTAGGTACAATAATCCATAGATTCCATCCTTTAATGCCAATTTAAATTGATAGCATACTTTAATTATTATATGCACGTATTTCTAAAAATTGATCCTGCATCTTTTCCAAAGAATAGGAGTAACAATTTTATGTCTAAAATTATCGTGGTGATAGTTAATCATGTTGTTACTGAATTTTTTAATTTCTACCAAAGCGTTTAACATTTTAGGACTGCATCAGCATCAATGGGATGAAACAGACGGCAGGACTCGTCATACGAAAGAATTTGATATCTGACAAAGATGCGGAAAGTGTACGATTATTGAGAGCTGCAGGCGCCATACCTATTGCAACGACGAATATCTCCGAAGTAGCAATGTGGTGGGAAAGCAGTAACTGTTTATATGGAACAACGAAAAATCCATATAATACAAGGTATAGTTTGGAATATATAAAGTACTTTATGCCAATATAAATCTTCTAAAATAAATCCAAGAAATAGATTTACCTTGCATTTAGATAATTTATTCCACCGCAGACACATTGTAGGGGGCTCTTCGGGAGGAGAAGGATGCTTACAAGCAGCAGCCGGAGCTCCCTTCGGTATTGGTTCGGATATTGGAGGTTCTATACGTATGCCTTGTTTTTTTAACGGTATTTTTGGACATAAACCTTCTAAAGGTTTGTAGTTTACCTAGACGAGTGAAACGGATCTATTTTTTTTAAATTATTTGTATTGAAAAGCACTTATTTATTATAATTAAGTACACTTATTTCAAGCATTAAAAAGTACTATTTCTACAGGAATCGTTTCAAATAATGGACAGTATCCAAGTCCTCATAACGACGAACAAAATGAATTACTTGGAATCGGTCCTATGTGTCGATATGCACAAGATATGTTACCACTACTTAAAGTACTTGCAAGTGGAAAAGCTGAAACCCTCAAGCTTGATGACAAAGTTGATATTTCGAAAATCATGGTAAGTTTTTCCGAATGTATATGAATTTCAACCCTTTAATTACGAAACGCCACTATAGTGGCTTCCGCATGACCGACGTTTTTTTACGAAGCGCCATTGTAGTGGCACCCTTCATTCCCATATATTCAAAAAGACATGATTATCGTATTCATATAAAATATTAACATTCCACGGTCGAGCAATCCGTACAGGTGGTACATTTCCACGTCGACTCCGCCGTAGTTAAAGGGTTAATAACCGGCTGGTGATAAGGATGTACAATCACGTGCTTACAAATCTGTATGCGAATTGTATATACCCAAGTTACTTATTTCCTATATTTATAATGCGTGCAAGCAACTACATATCAAGATTATATTTACTTCAGAACGTCTGAAACTGTTCACATAAGGAAGAATCGTTATTTTTTTAGTTTTACTATATGGAAGATGATGGAGGTCAATACGCCGTGTCACCAGTGGATCATGAAATAAAAAGTGCAATGAAGCAAGTGGTACTTTATTTAGAAAAAGCGCACAAAGTGAAGGTAACCAAAGTAAATTTCAGAAAATTGAAAAAAAGTACAGCATTGTGGCTAGTGAACATGAGTCCAGATGAAGGAAAAAGTTTTGCATATGAATTGGCAAATAGAAATGGAAAATTAAATGTATGGTGGGAATTCCTAAAATGGTGCTGTTGTTTAAGTTCACATACACTCATTGCTCTTTTGACTGCCATCTTTGAAGGATTTGGTGTAAAACGTGGTTCTCCACAATATGAGAAGCTTATGCAAGAAAGTAAAGATCTGTGTCAGGAATTTAAGGTGCGTTTCTTAAATGCATTAATAACGATTTTTTTATTCTAAAGAGAGCCTGTTATTGTCTTATTGTAGGATTTATTAAGAGATGATGGAGTGTTTTTATATCCAACTCATCCGACAGCAGCTCCGATACATCACGAGCCACTCATAAAACCCTTCAATTTCTCCTACACAGCAATTATGAATGTTTTTGGGTTTCCCGCTACCGCGTGTCCACTTGGTCTCAATAAACATGGTCTCCCAATTGGTATACAGGTAATTAAAAACGAATTTTCAAAAATTCAAATGAACATCTACATACAAATGGATTTCCAGTAATAGAAATACAATCAGATTTAATACCTTTTTATCTATTATTTTACAGGTTATTGGTGGCCTATACCAAGATCGCCTAACACTTGCCGTTGCCGAAGAGCTAGAACGAGGCTTCGGAGGCTGGGTACCTCCGCCAATTATAGCATAACTTAACGTATTTGACAATAATTTAATTCACATGCTCATGCAAAGCCGGAAACTTACCAAACCATGGCTTCATAATTATTCAGTCCAAGGGAAATACAGCTGTGAGTAATGCCAATGTACAACATGCAATTTTATACGTAAATCAACAAGAAGTATTAATGTCACCATGTGTGCTAGCATTGAATGCGGTTGTACATTACAGCTAAGGCCATAAATCTATTCTTGTAATGGCTAAAGAATGAATTACAAAACTCATTATTTACCGTTTTCATAAAATTTGTGAATTCAGTTTAACACTAAACCTACCGACGATTTATAACCCCATTACGAAAACCATTTAAAACGGTCAATTTGACCCGTCGGTGGTAGGTTTAGTCTTAAATTATAATTCTTAGTCCATACACTTCATGTATTTACACATGGCAGGTATGAACTTATAAGATAAATTATTTTTTTACATTAATGAGTAAGGATACAGAGCTGTTTTTTTTTTCGAGTACGATTGTTGATCCATAAACTGCTCGTCGTGTGTGTTCGTCCATTTGTTGCAATGACACAGGGTCCAAGCGACCAAATGCACGATGTGCGCGTTACTTTACAATGCATACGTTTTGAGTCATTGCATTATATACGGTCATTGCGCCGTATTGGCAACTGATCACCGACGCGGTGAAGATCGTTCCATATGTCTTGAAACATTTGAGTACACCTGTTCGATGCATTCATCCAACAAACGTATTGACATATTCTATACCATAGATTTCTACTTTTATATACCTCACAGATTTTCGTACAGAATTTTCTATTTTAATATGAAATCAAGAAGAAATGGGGTGCTATAGTTGCATAATGTCTAGTTGTATAAGTTCAGTGCTGTTTAACTTTTGTAATGGCAGTAAAGCGATATACATATTTTATTATGTACAGAATAAATGAATAATCATATTATTTCAATAAAGACTTGATTTGTTTTACATTCACGCCTTTTTCTAATAATAATTAGTTAGACTAATGATTGTCGGCTTGACTCCTGTAGGTACGAGAACAGAAATCCTTGACTTTGTAGACAAAATTATGCGCGGTTTCCTGATTTTCGGTTTAGCGACTAGTATGTCAGTTATATAACATTGCTTAAGAAATATCAGTATTGAAATGCATAAATAAGTATAGAATGCATTTTACGTTCGTAGTGCAAAATATATTTTCAGTTCAAACGGTATACAATTTTTTGTATAAAATTTAAAAAAATGTAGAGGTATATTTTAAAAACTTATTCTTCCCGACATTATGTTTATTTAATAAATTAGCTCGTGCTTCTAGAACTAGAACTTATAATACAAAAAACTTTGTAACACCTGTCCTGCAAAAACCTTAACATCAGCGAGATTATTGGAAATGAAAAGAAAAGATTATTGAGAATATCAGCGAGATTACTGGAAATGAAAAGTCTGCCCATAAATTAAACGTTATATCACTTCAAAACAACACCACACTGCCGCTTGCACGTATTTGTTTAAGGGGTTACTCAATTGTAAAAGAAAAAATCGGTTTGCTTTAAAGATAGTTTAGATCTTTAGAATGTATGCACAGGAAGTATCATATGGCTAAAAGCATTTTAAAAGCATATATGTGTACCTAAAATGCTTTCAAACTTATACTGTTTGCAATATACGAAGAAACGTGTCCATTCTGTTATTTTTAACAAGTTCGGCTTTTGTAATCGAACTTTTACGTATCACTCTCTGTAACATTGTGTATATTGTTTTTCCAAACACTAGTTTTTTACAAGACTGCAGTTGACAAACTGACGTAAAATTCAGAACATACGTTCAGAGATACAGCAGTTTGTATATGTACCACGATTTTATTACTAGTATTGTTGGTTTAAAAAATATAAACTATAATATAGTTTTGTCCAAAGAAATTTGGAAAAGAACCAGAAAGAATAATGTTTAATAGTTTAAGATAAATTTTGACGAAAATCTCAGTCACATTACAAAAACTAGTCTCGAATAAATGAAAAAATAGTTTATTTCTGCCTCAATTCATCAAATAAGACTTGTCGTGTGTCCACCATCTACCTGTGTATACGCTGGATGTATATGGCTTTATAATTTCCATAAGTATGGATATTTTCAAGTAAAATAATTTATTTATAATTCTTCGAACCTGTGCTGACAGAAATTTCGAAATGAAGAACGTAACATTAGTGCTTTCTTTGTATTGAAATCATAAAGAACAAACTTTTCAAGTCCACCGCAGAAGAATAACCCCTTTAAGCGCAATTCGTCATGAAACAAATTTTTGTAAAATTTATAAAAAGAAATGTCTTAGATTAAAAGGCACATCAGTTTTACAAAATTACTACAGAGCTCAATAATTCAATTCCGTTGGTGCCGTTCTTCCATTCTAATATCTAATAAAAAAAATCAACTCATTTTGTTCAGTTGAGTGGATATTCGAACTTCCTTACAATAAAATATTATTCAAGTTATTTTGCAGTTCTTTTGCGGATTATTACAATTTTCGGAGGCATAGAATAAGTAACTGGTCCTTTCAGCTCATTTACTTCTGCACAACGAATCCATTAAAGGTCCATGATAGATTCTTCAGTGCACTTTTCTTTGAAGTTAGGTTTTGTTTGAAATTTCAAACAGTTACTCTCTCAGTCTGGAACATTAATACACTGAATTCCACCGGGGCCCTTTATAATTAAACTGGCTTCTTCGGGAAGTATACCGCCAGCTCTTCCTGACCTCACAACTGCTTTTTCAGCCTTCATCTCCAACGAGTTATCTTTAGTATCCTCGCTATCTGGATGACTCGATATCATCTCGAACTCGTTCGAATTAGTTTCGGATTGTGATCCAGTGTCTTCGAGATCCATGTTTCGTGTAAAACTGTTCATGTTATTTAATATTTCACCGCTTTCCTCTGCATCTTTATATTCCCGAAACTGCATGTTGTAGTCATCCTTATTATCAACCGAATTCGCTGTTTGGTCCTTGCTACTTGACTCTTCACTTTCATGAGAATTTGGCTTTTTAATAGTTCCTTCGGTAGTTTTTCTTGAACTCATGTCTTTAAGTTCTACTAATCGTCCTTGATCGAACATTTTCCATTCGAATCCTTCGTCAATTTTCATTGCATTTTTTAAATCTGACGATAAATCGCACGTGCTCGGTTGCACGCGATCGTTGCCATATAATTCATTGCAAAAACTGGTCCTATTTGTTGTTCTTTTTAAATCCTTCCCGTTAGCCAGATTTTCGCAACTTACCCTGCTACCATTTTTATCTGTTGAATTGAAGTTATTCAGTGCATTGCATTCTTTCAACGATACGTTCACACGTTCCTGCTCCCTTTTTATGGCCGCCAATTCCGCCTCTTTCATCGCAGAATGAATAACTGGTTCTGCCCAAAGTCCAGGATTAAAGGCCGGTCCTGTTCCACCAAGTTCCGCTGGGAGAATATCAGTTGGCAGATGTTGGTGTAGCGTACTCAGATTGTTACCGTGAAGGTATATCTATAAGATAAGAGAATTTTATTACAAAAAATTATGATCCGTGTACTCATTCACACCTGTCTAGTGTCCCTATCTGTCATTTTTTGTTCAATTAGCTGAATACGTACATTTTCTTTATAATAGAATAGGCAATATATTTGCGATGAAGTAAACAAAAAATATACTAAACGACTGTAAATAAAATAAAGTAGAATTTCCTCATTGAACACGGTATTTCTTTGGCAGAGACAGGAGACAGATAAATCCCTCAAATATAAAGAATCTTTCAAATACGACCGGATCTTTTACTAACATTTGTCTACGTCGTATAGAAATTCGTACGCGAGGGTGAATTATCCAATTAAAATCTTATATTGCAACATAAACGTGTGTACGCTCTCTCGTTATTTAGATATGAGTTTTCAGAATTGAATTAATAATTGCAACTTTTTAAAAGTAAAGAAGTTATAGTCAAGAACTTTACTCCATACATCGTACATACTTTATTCCGAGTTTTTTCATCGAGAAAAGGCTTAACTAGAGCCAATGTAGCTTGGACGTAAAGAGGAGCAGACAAAAAGTGAATAGCTTTAAATCTAGCTGGAAATCGTCCACGAAGAGCAGCTATCAGATTTCGCAAAGCCGCAGCTCCTAAGGCTCCACCTTGTCGCAGTGAAAATCCACCCCAATCAACCACGGCAACGAAACCAGATTGCTGAAATAAAATCAAAAATAGAAAACAATAATTTAATTTAATTCAAATCATAATGTACATCAAGGTAATTCATGAAAATAAAATCAAAAGCACTACAAAAATTATAAGAACAGGACTTTAGCAATTTAAGCAGATTAAAGCAAAAATACCCCTGGGATGACATACAACAAATAATTATTAAATAATGATTACATACAACAAATAAATTTCTTTAGTTGCACATCAATCGATTAACAGCGGAAAACAACAGGGATTATTATTTTACAGAGCGTTATGCATACTTTATACAATAAGCATACGTAAAATATGCATACTTTAGGTAATCATACTTTATGTATGTTTATTCACAGCCGGATGAGAATGAAATGATCCCTTGTAATTAATAATAACCGTATGAGTCAACACACTCAGCCTCATCTTATTGCCTTAAACAGCATTTCCTTGTGCTAATATGTAATTAAAATCCACCCCACGTAGCCGGCATCCTAATTAGGAAGCGTGGACGTGCTATTATGTTTTACGTGTATATTGCTTGGACCTACTTAATAGTTGTTGATCGTACCTGGTTTCGAGGATCTTGAATAAGAATTTCGAGTACTAGAAAAATAGCTCGTTGCACGGAGAGAGCTGGAACGGCGATTGGATCCCATTGGGATGCCAAAACGACAAGTACGCATCGACCCTTCCTAGATTTATGCAATAAAAAAATATACAGAAATCTGTTACACGATAAATATACATAGATGATAATTTGTATATTGACAATTCTACACATACAACCGAGTATGTAGATTAAATCATAGATATAAATACGAGTCATTCACATTCCGCGATCATTCACCTTAGGACATTTAAAGTCTTAACAAATTGTTACCGATGGCACCATGCAATTTTTTACCTATCGCGTGCAGGAAGAACGCCAGGAATCCCAGCTCGAAGAGCACGTTGAATAGCTGGATCGCGAGCTGTCAAATTTCCAAAAATATCCTGACGATGTGCAACTTGTGCCTGATACGCTGCTATCAAAACAGCTGCCTGTTCCGTGCGATACTTCCGGGCCAGCAGGAAGCGCGTAATGTATTCATCGGTGCAATCCTTAAGGTCTGTGAATCACAATTAGAAAAGCAATAATCATAATGCAGTCCAACAAACATTCAGGAAATACTTCGATGTAGATGTGACTGTGACGCAGGAAAGATGAATAATCTCATCGAGATTCAAGACTTACATTGCTCTTAGTCTTTTTTTTTTTATATTTAAATCTCCACCAATAATTAAATTCCTGAACACCTCCACATATTACTCCCAAATATTTTATGATTAGGAATAAATATCACAGCGCTTGAACATTAAATGAAAAATTGAATTTAAATATAATCTGCTTAATCTTGCGAGCGTTCAGGTCAGTGCAGTTTTAATCTCAGTTCCGTGTCGGAGTTCAAAGTAAACGTAGATTAAATAATATCTTGCGTCTCAACGCAGCTTACCACATATGGCGTTATCGTTAAATGATACGAATTACCTAATACGTAGCTTCTAACGAATGATGTCGGTGGTATATGTACGAGATACAGATACATAATTCGGAAAAAAAACACGTGCACATAATTGTATTCTGTATCCGTTTAAAATTTGTCCCCGTTACATTGTTTAATAAAAATCTAACTCAATTGACGTCCAAGAATCCTCGTGCCATTGTACCATATTAATTTCCGTACGTTCCCTTAAACTCGTACCGATACCTCACTTTTAGCGTTCAAAAACCTCTTTTAGCCATTGAAAGACTTCAGGTAAAAGACGTCTTTTAACGTTGATTGTGAGGAAGAGTCCAGGCCTACGTGTTCGCATCTTTACGGTACACGCACATATTTAGTGCACACTAATTGACGTTAGTACCGATCGAGCAAACAGTAACCACCGGCTTTTGTCGGTGCCTCGGTAAAGCTGTCATCCAAACAAATACAATCCGTGATAAGTAATTATAGTATATACCGCCAGTTTATTTGGCTTCCTATCTCGAACTGCAAATATTTATATAGACATTTGATGCTTATAATATCACGATGGCATTACTAACTTTATGCTCACACAGAAGAGACATTCCAGGAATTAAATAGATTCATAATAAAACAAAATCCAAAGATTAAATGATTACTCAACTTGATTGTATGCTACATAATAAGACAAATTAAACAAATATGTATTTCAAATAATTATTAGTGTCAGGTAATATTTTTAATCGATTACGACTTAATGCAATTTTAATAAAAAAAATTAATATCAGAGTATCGTGAACTCCTATAAATATACATATAATGTTACACACGAGTCACGTTTTGTTCAGTATATTATATGCCAGCGCTCGACCCTACGAGTTTCTCGCATGAATGTATTTGGCTGGAAATTCAACCGAGCTTTTTAATATTATAACATACCGTACGCATAGACATAAATAACGAAAATCGGCCGATACATCCCGATGGAATCAAATCGTTAACATGATTGCATCTGGAAATTAACCACTGCTACTATCATTCATCAGATCCCCAAGAGTGAAAGCAATGCTATACACAAAAGCCATTATAACTGAATTGTAAAAATAGTTTTCAACTTCATGCCTAGAAATCTTATAAAATTCTTATTGCAGAACGGAATTACGCTGCCATAATTATACTACTAAAATAGGTACAAGGTAAAGCACTCTTAGCGATTTCAGCATTGACGGAGAGTTTAAGGGGTTATAACACTTTGAAATTTTCAAAAAATCAAAACAATTTTTACGCGTTTATTTTACGCCTTTTTCTTAAAACTGCATTTTAAAAATCGGTGGGCACTCTAGCTCCGCCAATTTTCAATCAGTCGTCTTGATTTTTTTTTAATTTTATTCGTGATATGTTTATCTAGCGAAATACGTATGGTTTTTTCAATGTATTGATATTCGCGTTTCTTATGCAACATTAATTAACGAAATTTAGGGCAAAATACGTATCTTTTCTTTCAAATAGATGCCATTTTGTGAAAAATGCATATTTTTTAAAACGGCTACGTATTTCGCTAGCTTTTGGGCTACAGAAACTAATTCCTTTTCGTTCAATGATCTAGCTTAAACCTGGACTGAGTTATCGTGCCCACCGCACGATCATCGATTTTCGCAGCGCTCCGGTAAATCGCTTTTCAAGCCGCCATTTTTGTAAATAAAAAAAAATAAAAAAAAATATTTTGTTGTTTAATAGTAGTATAATGCCTTACTGTACTTTAATTAGGATAAAAACGTTTTAATTCTTAAAAAACCGTAATCTTTGGGTGCGTCAAAGTGGTGTAACCCTTTAAGAACATGACCTAGCAAAAGGTAGGATAACTAAAGGAAGGACAGAATCATAATCGTGAATATGGGCAGGACAGGAAATCGTTTAGATAGCAGTGCCACATGTGGACGTCGAAACTGTCCTGATCTGGATCTTTCAACTTACTAACGCCTGGCATGTCACGGAGAATAGCCCTGACTGTCTTTATAGCAAGTTTCTTATCCCGAACATCCAGTCTGGCACCATCCTCGTAAATACTTCGAGCAAGGGCGAGGTCCGCGTGGCCGCGCGTTGGATTCCACATGTACTCGCAGTATTCCGACATCCTGACTTCTGCTCACAGTCCCAATAATCTGAAATCGAAATTAATATCCTTTGGTTTCCTTATTTCAATTACCGTATGAATCAAGTTGATATGAAAATGGCATCTGTGGGGTCAATCGTTTATGAAACATTTCTGCGCAATGAGCATACCGAATTGCTTTACATTTTTCCGCGCAAATACGGAGGCCCTAAAGAAGGTCCTGACAACGCTTAGTAGTAATACAATTTTATTTTTCATAAAATATAAATTAGTTGTTTATAAATAAATTAAAAAAAACAGTGAAATTCCATGGGTGGGTTAGAACCTTCCTCGGTGACTCCGTATTCACGAGGTAAAATTTCAAATGATCTGGTACACCCAATTTCGAGGAAAGTTTCATAAACGAGGCCCCTCGGACGCCACTTTCATATCACCTTAAATTATGGAAAATAATCTCATGTAAAAGTTTCTCAAAAATATGTTTTACAGAAGTGTTTTACAACGAATACTGTTCTTCTTTGGAGAAGAGCGAATTCTAATATTCTACCGTATTAACCGTTACATGCATTAATGCTATATGGTATTAAATATCAGAAAAATATAACATACATGATGGCATCTCACGATAGCTAGCTTTACAATGAGCCTCTTATTTAGAATCACACAAGAAATAGATTGTAACGAGTGTTGTAAAAAGTTCAGCAGGAAATCGCATTACATCTAATTTACGACTAAACTCGAAACGTTTGTCGTTTCCTCCTTTGAAACACAGAGGTACGTTTCAGAACGCTTCACATCCTGTAAAAATGTCGCCCACGATAATACGAGTCATATGTGTCGTATACTTTCATACAATATCAGCCCGCCAATGTTTACTACATAAAATTGTAACAGGTCACAGATAGTACCTGATAAAACATTGGCAACTATCAATACCGATCCGAGAAATTTCTACTAGAAAGCTCACGTGATCATTGATTTCTCAAGCCCAGTACAAGATTTACACATATTTATTTTCAAAACCGACATTTTACTCCTTAAATTTGCCTCCATTTAGTTTCGCACTATTTTGTTACGTTGACAGAAAAGTCTATATAAAGTATTTTCCCGCTAATATATGAGGCAGAGAGATCATTATTATTTAAAAAAAAAAAAGACATAACAATTCACACATTAATTGTGAAGTACGAGTAAGAAGAAATATTTTCTTCAATGTTTGTTCTACGATAAGCAATTTTCTTGGTCAATAAAATCATGCCTTAGTTTAGGCAAGCACTTATCAAAGTTCAAAACAGTTTCCAGTGATAGCCTTGAAAAATAATGAAAAACTACATTGTCAGAAAACTCACCAGGTAAGAAGACAATATCAAGCTCCCTTGTATTAATCGACTGTTCTGAAATGTTTGCGAACACCGGCACTTTGTAGACAATGAACGTTACGTACAGACCTCGATCATGCGAACGATATATGACAATCGAGAGGTCCAATTATGTAAAAGACTGCCACGAAAAGTATACATGCCACGTATGTTAGATAACTGGGTTAAGGTGTGGAATGACGCCTGCAGTTCCGACCCAAATAATGTTACGTCCAGGAACAAAAACCATTCCCGAAGGCTAAATCACAGGACGAAAACGAAGACCTTTGTTGAACAATGGAAAACCGGCTCTCGTCCAGTAAAGAAGAAGCCAAGAAGAACGGCCATCCCTCCTGCGGTTCTCCAAAGGAGAAGAAAGGTATTCTCCGTCGTGGAATCTCTTTTGAGATCAATCAAAAATTCCCAATCCACTGGACGCTCCGAGACGATTTCGAGACAGTTTCGTGAAATTTCTCGGGATGTATCCCGCTCTAGACAAATTTTCGTAGTTGTATGAAATTCAACAAGCGTATACGATTCGTTGCCTTGAGTAAGGTGAACTCAAACGACGAGGAAAAAAGGAAGAGTTATCGTCATCCGAGGACTGGATAGCCCCTTTCGTAAAAAGACGCGCACAGAAAAGAACTTCCCCGCGGCGAGTCTTTATGAGTCACGATGGCAAACCTTCGTTCTTGATCAACAAAAGATGGCTGAGTCAGTGAAGCCGGTAAAAAGTTAAGTACCCAAGGAAACGTTACCGAGTCAGTTTTCGAGGGGCTAGGCCTCTAATTCAAGACTCGAGCACGAGCAACCTCTCCGGTTCTCGAACCTCAACCTGAAATCGGAGCGAGATCGTGATAATCCTAATTATGCCTATATATTGTTACGTCCAAAATTTCCCAAGCAAAATTCCCATGAATAGTGGTCAGAATAAAACTTAAAGAGCAAGTATTATGAAATGATGACGTCTAACCTTGTGATTTCTAATCTGGCCCTTCAAAACTTTATAAATCTGACAGATGGATGTTGCAATGTGGTAAAAATGTGTTACTCGAACAACGGAGTCAAATGTAATTCTTTTCATTGTTTTCTTTACTTTTTCACGATTCCGACCATACCTTTAAGTGAAATCGGAATGAAATGATGAGATGGCATAAATAAAATAATTGGTAAAAGTACTTTTACCCCAGCATTAGACGAAATGAATCCAGGAACGTAAATCCGACCACCACTTTGATGACAGATGTCAAGTCCAATGAACCGAGCGATGTGCCAATAGCTTTTAAATGAATTTTTCTTATTGTTCAAGGTAATTATATAATAATGCATTTGCGGATACCACGATAAAATATTAATAGAGTTGGTAGAGTTCTAAATCTAATGTACATCATCTAATTTTCAATGTTTCAGGAAAACATTTTTCTAATTTCCAGTTTATTTTGGCACCTCACGTTTCCATGCATTTGACCCACTGCACAAATTCTGACGCATTAACTAGAGAGTAAGTTATATCCACATATTTCAGACAAACGGGTACAAAAAAGAACAAGGAATAACTAGGGGCTAGTCGGTTGCAAATTTCATTGACAACGTGTCGTTAATTAGCCCCCACTGCTCCCCCTAGGGTTGATATTCAAAAAGAATTTGCCACAAATGCGTACATTATTAAATTTTCAACACATTTTGTAAACATTTTCAAGATAAATTGGTACCAACCAGAAATATATTAACACTTAAAAAATAAGTAACGTTATCAGAAACGATGCTGATGAAACCAACGCGGTGGTTCGTTCGAAATCCGAAGCCGCGGTTGATTTGATCCGAACCGTGAAAAAAGGACAAACTTACGTGCACAACGAATAAAGAAGAGAGATCGGCGACGCAGAGAGAGGGAAGAGAGCCGATTTACCGGTTCGTCTGACTCACCGTTCACTCTCGTTGCGTCGTGTTGCAAAACTACTTGCCGAAGAACCGAATCGCTTTCCATCCTTTGCGGCTCAAGGCTCGGAGGTAGAATGTCTCCCGGGGATTTCGAAAAGGTATACCCGTTGAAGAATTAAAAGCAATTAGTTCCCCTACATTGTGATATAAACATTTAACAATTATCGTATGAAAGTACCAGAGCATGTCTGGCCTTCGAAATCGGTACTTTCGTAAAAATTACTAGAAAACGTGTAATACCATAAACTGTCTTTGCAACGTGGGGGATATGATCATATTCTCGAACGAATGACTTATTTTTAATAAACGGAAATTCATTTTCAGATGTTCTAAGATGTTTTACTATTGATACAGCAATATTTATAATGGTATTTACAAAACATTGCTTCATGGGTATGCAACTTATCTCCAAGCTGGAGTCTTTTTGTAATAATTATTAATTACGTTTTAGTCTTGCATCGCTAAGAGAAATCGAAAGGCCTGGACACTTGGCGATTCTGATAATAACTTGTGTCTATTTCTCTGGTGTGACAAAGAAGTACACGTGACACAACTCCCTTGGACAATCAAACCAAGAATACCCTAGGTTAAGTTACTGCGCGGTAGCAGCATGTCCAAGCGGTTTCTAAAAGCTAGTTACGTGGTACACGGAAACATATATTGCGGAAGTACTCTCCTATTAACCGTTCCGCAAATATGTGCTCTTGGTACTCGACTCTATGAAGATCGGTGCAACTGATAACTTGTAAAAAATTTAAGTATTCTCTGTACGAGCTCTGTACTGTAATTTTCGAAACCAACTTCGCTGTTCCACGATTAAAAAAAATATTTGTTTAAACTAGATGAAGAAAATTTCCCTGCTGTTTAAAAATTGCAAACATCATTTACATGTGTGATATCATATTACATTAAATTATTACACGCAAATACATCCATATTATTTTCCTGGGAGGATTACACTAGTGTATAAATATTCAGATCTGAATATTTTATAAATGTCATTGCATAAAACGTACGAAACGTTTTTCAATGACGAAATGTAGTTAAATACTTTTAACTACTTATCGCGTATGTCAAGTTAAACAAATTGATATTCATATTTTTTCTGTAGATCTTAAATTCGAATTAATATGTTAAAAGTATGCGCAATAACTCTGCATACACGAAAAAGCTCTCTAGTGCTTCAGGTTCATCGTCACTATGATATGCCGATATAACCACGGACTGTACCTTACATAGTGTACCTAGACTGTAATATCCTACGGCGAGGGAGTGCCATTGATAAGGAAGTGGTGGCCGAGTCTGCGATTTTAGGAATCGGTAGATCAACCGCAATTACTTTCTAGAGAACAAAAATTCTACCAAAGCATTCTCCCCGGGGCAAGACATCTTTGTGAAAAATAATAAAACTTTGATCGAGATGAGCCTGTACATGTAATGTGCTCCGTTGCTAAACATTCCTCTTCGCTTTTCATTTGGAAATCTCAACAACAGCAACGTTCCGTTTAACAAACACTTCAAGGTCTGAAATGGGGAACAATAGCTATTGTGGAACACAACTGTCAGACCGTAAAAAACCGATACCGTCCAACTAATTCATACCTGTTTCGATTTTAATCTTACCAATCCTAAGTATTACATTAAAACGTCTGAGGAGTAAATACCATTCTTAGATATCATGTAAAAATATTTCCTTCGGTAATTACAACGTAACGGCAACGCAGATTTCAGGAACGAATACACCCTAACTCTTGCTTTTCTTTTGTCTTTGTCATACAACTTTTTCTGCAATTTATAATCTTCACGCATGGCAGTATTTAACAACATTTATGTTATCGCAAGAAGATAGTTGGAATTACAATTTTTTCAGTATTTACCAACGCTTTAAAATGAACACAGTAATTTAACAATGAATAAATATTATACCTGCGTATTGAACATATCGGTTCTTAAACATTCCTTCGATTACTGCAGTGTTGTCAAATTAAAATACCTAGGTTTATGTACGAAAATTGATAGTTTCCTTGACAATGATACATGACAAAGTATTGCTTTCTTGAAAAGTAGGAAAGTCTCCATAACATTTCGTTTGCGTTATGCCTGTAAAATATTGGATTAAGGTGAAACATTTCAGCAATATTTTGCAACGGTGTATTATCAGAAGTCACGATGGATCGAGGATGGCTACCACTCGCCGTCCACGAACACGGATCGATGCACGTGCGTCCTTGCAGTTTATTAACTTCACTTATTGCACGTCACCGTTTCGCGTTGAGTATTTCTTCCACGAGACGGTCACGGTGTTATTAAAGCCATTGTACCGAAGCGACGATTGAAGTTGCAAAATTACCCAAGCAACTCGCTAACCTTGCGTCAAATAATTCCACGTAAAAAAATAATGCAAAGCACTGTAAACGAATCACTGTCGATAAAAAACGCGACATAGTTCTGACAATCTACATCCGCTTCCACTCTCCATAAAATGCACTTCGTCTTGCCGCCCTGGACGCGTACACCAATCTGAAGAAAACTCTCACTTCCTCTGGTTTCAATTTTACTCTTTCCGTTTAACGCGATACATTTATAACGAATGGAATTTACCCGCAAAAATGTTTACTCAAGGTTGCCATGATCTAAATCGTATTCCTACATTGCATTCTATCCAAATGCACATAAAATTTACTTACCATTTTCTGTCACGGACCTATTTTAACCTGTCGGATTCAACATTGACAGAACATAATGAATCCTAACAAGAAAAAAACGACTTGATCCAAACTCACTTCCTTGAATCGGATTACATGGATTAAAGCACATTTTTAATTACTCTCGATATTCGGGTGCACTTTTTGTGTCCCCCACATATTACAGAAGATATTTCGTAACACGGCCCTGCTTCACTTCCCGCCACAATGCGAGTGGTTTTCAAAATGACAAGTTTGTACTCACTTCCTGATGCAGCGAGTCGACGAAAAATCAGCGGCGCATCTCGCCAGAGAATCCAGCTGCGCGGCGATTCCTCGAGAGGGCGTAATCGTTGCGATTTTAATCGGCTTCGAGTCCTTCGCGCCAATGATCGATTTATCGAATATATGGCTCACACCTCTGCGCCTTGGAATGTACATCCACGAGAAGACGTTGAGACCAGGAGACGCGCGTCCTGGTCGCGCGCACGCTCGGGAACTGGTTTGGAACTGTCAACTCGATCGACGCTCGGCCGACGGTGCCGCGTTTCGGCCGGCAGCCATTTTGTAACGCTACTCGGCTCTTGCGTACTGTACGCACCACGCCTCGACTGAGAACGGTCTTTTATTTAACTCCAGAAATCCATCGTGGATACAGGAGTCACAAAGCGACCTATCCGTCCCTAATTTCCGAAATCCAAGATCGTAATATGAGTGCTTTATTGCGTAACCTCCTACGAATTTTGCGGAGGATTCTCTGCACATGCGCGGGACGCTCTGTATAAAGGAACAGGTTTACGAACGGTCTATACTATCGTAAAAAGGAGCAGCCTTCATCGGCTCTTGAAAAACAAGAACCAAATCGTATCCGTTTAGAAAATTAAAATTTATATTTTTAAAATTCTATGGTGAAATGAATAACTGGTTAACAGATTTGCAATTAATTATTATGAAAATTTAGGAAATAGTGGGAGGAAGATTCTCATCAGGCGCGAAATTTAACGTCAGTGATAGAAATCATTACAATTCTAACACATTCACCTGCTTGGGGTTATACTAAATATTTTTCACTCTACCTATAAGTTCAATCGGCAGTTTGGTTGAAAAATACTGATGTGCTCCGAGCTTGCTCGGATTCCTGATTTCTCTGAATTGGCTTAATTTATCTTGATTTAAAAGTAACCACGCTCCAGCTTGTGACAGTGGAACGAGTTGAGTGCGTATCCACGCTCAGGGTCAGGGCAGATCGCTTTCCTTTCGATATCATGTGGTATACGAGAGTATGACCGCGGTCCTCGGAAACCGGTAAACCGGAAACACGTGGCCCTGCATAATATCGAAGCGGTCTTAATTTAAACTTTCAAATATGAGCTGCGCGTCGCATCGCATTCATAGAAAGTCCAACTAGCAGGCAAGAAGAACGAATAGGTTGCTTCGCGTCAGTCTAATCAACATGTAGACGACATTGTGGGTCCAACAACAGTGCAAACGAGTTTTTTTCTAAACATTATATACTCCTGTATTTTTAGACGAGTGAACAAAAATTCTATAACCGACAAATTGAGGTGGACAGTATGTTGCAAAATCTGTTAGACGTATTATCGTGTAAAATTGAAAACGTGTAAAACGTATTACTATTTTGTCCGTTTGTATTGTACCGTTTCAAAATCTATATATACATAGTATGTACAAAGTATATACATAGATAAATACATTAATATTTTAAATGAGCAGGGACATGTACAAAGTTAATTGTCACGTGTTTAAAGTCACGTTACGACTTTATATAACCCGTAAGGTTTAAAAACTGTCAACTCGATCGATGATCCACTAACATTGCGGTATTACCAGTAGTTATGTCCGTTACGTGTTCTATGAACCTCTATGTCGCTGAGTTATTGCATTCTGCCTACTGTTATATACAGTGATGTCATATATGTACAGCGCTTCAAGCAATCAAACCTATTTTCTGTAATCACTCAATTATTTATGATATGTAAGTAATAAACATGGAATTCCAAAGTTTGATTACATAGACATTGTTCCATTTGCCACTTGTTAATGTTAATTGTTATATTATAAAACGCAAGAGCGAGTATATTGTCAAAATATATCATAATCAGTGGATGTTCTTGATCAAGAGAGCATGAGTAATAATAGTAAACATATGTAGTTAGAAGCGCGATTATCAGAGGTCGCCACGAACAACGACAGGTGCACAACTCAAGATACCATATCTCTTTAGCGTAGACATGAACCACAACGATGAATCAATTTTGCTGCCAACTTTCAGTACCAAATGAGTATTCACGATTTATCAGACATCTACTAGTTCTTGAGCAACAATTCAACTCAATTGATAAATGGAAAAATCTAAAATAAAATGTCTTACATTTTAAAAATTCGAGGTTTCGCGAGAGTTTCTTTCAAATGCTTCAAAAACATGGCACCCGTTTTTTTATAAAACTATACATGTTATATAAAACAATATGTTTCACAGATAACGTTTAACATTTGCATTCCTCAAATTGCATATTCCGAAAGCCACATAGAACGCCCGTACCGCTGCTTTTAGAATGGAAGTAATTAGACAACGTATACTATATTTCAACTTATAACTAAAGTATTTTCTAATATCGGACAATAAGAACGGTTATTTATTTCAAGAGATAACAAACATCGAATAAAAAAATGAAGTCGAAGTACTACATTAATCGTCCTTTTTAACTATGAAGTCATGATAGGCTATCTATAGTCCATTTACGCATGACGTCCGACAAGAACGTGATCTGTTTTCAAATAAGTAGATCATGAATTATTTGTACGGGAGGGCATCTCATCTAGGAATGTTAATGAAAAAATAACGACAATGCAATGTCTCAAGTATACAATACTTGATACACAAAGGTCAATAAAAACTAATAAATCCGAATGTCAATGAAAGGAGTTGCAGGGTATTATACGTAAATATATACAATCGGTCAAAAATTTGAAGCACCCTACAACTTTTCTGTTGTATGTGGCTTGCCGCGTAATAGATTGTACGTTAGTAGAGTAAAAGAGCATTGTAGAGTAGGATAGGGTAGTATAATAGCAGGAGTAATGGATAGAACAACTGTACGATGCTCCAAACTTTTAACCAGTAGTGTACTTATTGAACAAATAATTATAACTATTTCTGGATACTCCGACCTACAGTTCGCACTAGATTCTTCGCATTCCTTACCATTTAAATTTACATAACGTATTATGATCATACTTTTAAGAGGGACTTTTTTCATTCTTGTTCCACTGGTTCATTAAGTGCAGCGAAAGTAATGTAAGATCAAATATCCGTGGAAACGATTTGTCGAAAATAAAACGGATCAGCTTTTCTATCTTCTTGCTCGGTTACGTCACTTGTTAGTGACGTCAAAACGCTTGGCGAGCGGAAGATAACTTGTTCCACTGGCACTCCCATGACCAAGTACAACAACGACAAATCGGCACTCATCGAATTTGGCATTGATTACCTTGCATAAAAACACATAAAAATTAAGAAAAAAACAAAACATAAAACCCCATGAACGTAAAATATATGGACCTCTTAAATCCAATTATTCTCTTAATATTTTTATGAAGATTGAAAAAACTGGAAGAAGGAGGACAGAGGCGCTGTATTTTCTGTCCCTCTTGCCGTTAAATGGGCTGTCGCCGTATTGCGGTGTACAACTATTTAACGTTAAAAAAAAGGAATGGGCGAGAAAACAGCCCCTCTGTTCTCTCTCTTTCAGTTCTGTGGTTTTCATCGTCAGATTAACGTACAGAGACAATATATCCTACGTCCATAGTCCTAAACAGAAAAACCTTGAAAAATCATCCTTGTTATTTTACGAGACGTAAGACAATCCATAAATAGTCGCAACTTAAATATTTGTAAAAAGTGAACCACATATGTAAGTTTAAATTTCGAACGACGTTATCCACGATTAATGAATAATATCTCTTTTCCCTTCTTATCTCAACCGGCTATCAATAGTCCGGAACTCTTTCCCTACCACTCGTTTCCCTGGTCACTAAACCATTCCTAATTCTAAAATTTCAATCCAAAAAAGACTGTGCATCGAATCGTTACCACACTAATGCATTGCCCCAGTCAGGGATCAGAAAAATGAGATATTCGTTAATGATCCGATACCACTAAGCAGAGCACCCGTTTCAACGCAAAAATTGCATCCGACGATAAAGTCTTCGGCAGAAACCAAAGGAATCGTTCGGTCATTGAAGGTTATATAAATTGTAGTACAGCGAATAAAAAGAAAAATGATAAATGGCTCTTCGAAGACATTACAACGACGAAGACAACAACAAGACGTCACTTCCAGCGGCACGGTGTTCGCATTATCAGTTTCTCTCTCTGCTTTCGTCGAAGACCCAATATCTCCTTTCCAGTTTTACTTAAAAGCGACATCGGAGCTGCCGCAAAGACCATTCGGGGAGAAGGCTTCGGCGGAGTCTCCTCGCTTCTCCAAAGTGCAGGGCTATGTACATCAGAGGTTGAAAAACCGGAGCCGAGCCCAGAAGAACGAGTGCGCGTAACTAAAGACCAGGGCGGATGTAGGGCCGGTGACAAGGTGTCGGCGCAGATATTTGGCAGCATCTTTCTCTCGTTCCGACTCCGTAACTTTTGATCCTATCCTATCTTCGCTCTTACCGACACACGGTCTCGTCGTATGTGCACGTGTCGAAGTTCGGCTTTCGGTACTACCACGTTTAACGTCTAAGAGAAAGAAGTCTAGCAAAAGTGGCACAGGGTGTGTGCAAACGATTCGTAGGCCCATCTCCAGATTTTTCGTTAGAGGACCTGCAATAGGAGATCGTTACGTACACACAGGCACGGCATCGTAAAGGATCATATCACTTTCCTGACTTAGAGGGATTCAGAGGCACCTGCACTGAAGTTTTTAAAGTACGTATAGTTGATAAGACGCATCATCCTGTTTAACATTGGCTTTAAAGGGCGCAAATCAAACTGGAACACTTAAACCCGCCGTCCATGGTACTTCTTTTCTTGCTGGCTGCTTGCAGAATTGCTTTGCTGGCAGCCGTGCTGACTGCTCTGCATGGAGCGAAGCAGACTGGATTAGTTCTAGACGGTACAGGCTGCTTGTTGAATAACAAGCTAGTTATGTTGTTATCAAAATAATAAAAATTAAAATATTTAAAAATAAAAATTATAAAAGTAAAAATCAATCGGGTCACTTATTTGATTTGTGGGTCATTTATTTATATCAATGTTATTTCTGTAAATATTCTTCATATGTACCGAGTTGAAGAGTATTTACAAAAAGAAGGACCAATGAGGCGAGCCGATGGACCGCAGCTTGCGGTGACGTCATTTTCAATCATAAATCCCTGCACGGCTCCAGTCAAGCAATCCTGTACGAAAACAATCACCGTCTGAAGCCGGCTTTAGTTTTTGGAATAACAATCGATAAATTATTGTCCTCTATTTTTCAAGATTGAGAATTACGTAAAATCTGTCTTAAATGGATCACGGACTCATCCTATTGGATTCATTTTTATCAGATATATATTTTTAAAAATGTATGCATAAAACTGATCAAGACCGAGGATTTATTTCTAGTTTTAACTCTCTGTTGTATTACGTGTTCCATCAGGAATTGTTATAGAAAATCATGTAACATTTTCCGAGGAAATTTACCAAATATTTTTTACAATCGTTGAAAAGTAAAATAAATAGTTCGTACAAAAAAAAGAAGAGATGATAAAATAATTTGATCGTGAATCGAGAGGTGCAAGGAAGATTTACTGGGCAGACTTTAAGATACCAATCGCGTGTAGGCAATTATCCGAACGCTTTTATGTTACAATTGCTTGTAAGACATGCAATCGGTCGCCAAAAGGAGTTGTAAGGCAGAACGACGCTGTCTTAAATCTCGGTCGAGGTTCAATAAAATTATCTCTGATTTTTTCCGACATTGACTCAGCAATTTCAACCGATCAGGTGACCAGTTGTTTTTGTTCAATGTCTTTTCCTGTCTAGTGTCATATCATCTTCCACCGTCATTATAAAAATTGTTCGGGTGAGAACTGGATTCGTATTAAGTTTCAAGGTTAGTCATAAATACCGAAATAAGCAGTGCCGATCTGCAATTATCATTAAAACGTTGAAGGGCGACTCTTAACTTAAAATCCTATTTTAATATTTACTTAAACATCTAAAGAACTGTTGTCTATTTTCTACAATAAGTAGCAACTATAGTAATTTAGAAAAGATCCCCTTTCTGCACTTAATTAAATACACTCCAAATTGTTGATTTTTCTCAATAACACCTGTTCCGTAAAAATTTGTTCTTAACAAAAATAGATGCAAGATCTACATTCACCTAAACAAGTAGAATTATGCAAGAGAAAAGGATGCAAATTTTCGGCAAATGACTTTAATTCACCATTAAGAACATGTAACACGTTATATCAATTCTATCTCGTAATATTATCCCGAATATTTCAAACGAATCATCACCGGAGAGAACACTTTTTTTCCCGAGTTATCAGACATCGTCGCCTGGCTGTCTTATCATTAAGTAACTCGAGAGTATTCGCCGCAACATTCCATACGAAGCCAGGAATAATTACAGTTTACGCATCAGAAAAACTCATAGTTCGAATGTGCTGTGTCATCGACGCTTCGTTTCGATTCGAGTCAATAACAAACATATCTATTAAATATCGAAATCAGCGTTAAAAGCAATTCATACAAAATTCATTAATCTTCCGTCATTTATTTAAAATAACATAGCAATGAAGCATTCGTAGATATACCATGGCCCCGTGTTACTTTGATCAATTTGCATTTATACCCAACGAGCCAGCCTTATAAGAGAAATTTTTACATAAACCGGGAATATCACGACACATCTGCTGAGACCACAGAAATAACTTATAAACAAGATCCTTGGGTAACAAGAGATCGATATGAAAATCGAACTGCCGGGGAAAAGAGAGCATTTTTAAATACGACAGTCGCACGAGCGGGGATAACGAAGGACATCTCATCCCCGTCATCCTTCCGTTAACAGATCCATTAACAAACTGGTTCAGGCTCGGTGCGTTGCGCGGCGCAGGATGCGCAGTGGGTAACACGAGCAGTACACTTCACCGCGGCCGAGCGACGCGGAGGCCTCGCGCTCGAGGAGTACGTTTTGTCGCCGGATTTTCCACGTACTTCGGCGCTGTCATTGGTCAAGGTCCGTCAAGGCTCCGCGAACGAGCCGTCCGCGTCGGGTAGAGAAGGTGTTAACCTCGCATCCGGAGCGCTTCTTCTCTTTATTTGCCGCGTTCCGGTCGGCCGGAACTCAGTCTCCCGAACGCCGGCCAATGGGAGACTTGGGCTCGTCGCTAGGTTCACTCTAATCGATTCCATCCGACTGTCAAATATCGCGCGCTCGGCTGGCATCACTGCCCGAGGCAGCGTGGAACGGGCGAATGTCACGGGTTCTCGGAAACATCGGTAATGATCGAACGATCGGCGCACCGTCGAGTTCGACACCCGTGCGCAAAGGTGACGGACTCACGTGGATCGTCGGAGGGACGCGCGCCTAGGGGAACCTTGACCCGGTGGTGACAACGGGCGCGCGAACAACCCCGTGAACTCGGATCGAGTTTAAACTACCTTGGCGCTGTCGGAAACCCCGACGCTGGTACTTTTCGGAGAATTTCAAGAGCCCTCAAGGTAAACGTATGCGAGTCGTGTAATCGAGTCCGAAGTTTTCGAGAATACTCGGGTCATTTTGTTGCGTTACTTGGTTGCCCGAAAATGGGTTGACCTTCGTGAGATCTAAACGGGAGGAACCTAGGTTTGGAAATCACTGTACAAATTGTCTTTGCCACGTAAAATAAAGCGTATCGATTTGTAATCATAATTACTCGTGTTCGCTAGTGAACATCGGACGAGCTCAAAGTTGGAATTGATTATTGCTAAAATTTCCTCTTTTCTTTTTACAGCATGTACATTTGTTTTGGTATAGTATCATACAGCTGTACGCGTACGATGCGTCCTCGCCTATACGTGCGCAAACAACTCCATGAACTCGAGTCAAATTTAAATAGCCTTGACCTTCGTTTAAACCCGACAACAACGGGCAGAGTTCTTAATGACTATTTTTATGCAATAACATACCTACCTTCGAGGCAAATGTTCTCGCTATCAGAGCCTTACAAAGTGTATACGTTATCAACGTTTTAAGTGCGTCGCAAGCGTTCAGAGAAACGAAAAGAAAATTGCATTAAATTCTGCCTCGATAAATATATATCAATTTCAGTCGTTCCATTTACGTAGTTTTAATTTCTTAGGCTAAACTTTGCGATAACAGCGTTCCAATTTGATTTGCGTCGATTCATGTATTGTACCATAACTAGATCCGTACGAGTTCAAATTCCTATTTCTCCTCTCTCCTATTGACCACCTAAGATTTTCTCTTATATTGTTACATGAGAGCCTGTACACTATGAACCCAGATCATGTTCCATCCGCTTCCACGATCTCGATAAAAAAATATCAGCCGTCTTATTTTAAATTACAGATATAATGATACTGGAACGCTCGCCGGAGTAGCCGACCTTGAAATCACCCTCTCTCCTCAATGTACAGTCCTATTATATATTTTTTTCTCGTCGTAGAAAAGTAACCTCTCTGCTGAGCAATACGATAAGAGAACTAGCTTCTGTACCACAAAACAGAAACGATATATACGTGCCCTCTTAAACAATCAGATATTTTCTCTGTAAGGGGGGAGAGATGGAGAGCAACCTGTTCACTTGATCTTCGCTACGCGTGTATTGGAACTGAATTCGAAAAAGATAGACCGCCAAAATTCTCCATCTTGCATTGCTACGAGTTAACTATGGGTAGATGGGTGCAACAAGGGCTCGAATTAATATTCGTAATCTTTTAATTATTTCGATCGAATTAATATTAGTAATCTACGTTTCAATGTTTTAAATTTTACTCGGAGCAGTTATGTACTTTTCTACAATTGATTTTTACAAACAGGTAAAATATTTCTTTAGATAATCATTTCAGAAATGCTCACTTTTTTCTAACCTCTCGCATGTAGAAAAACTTTGATCTCGGGGTAAGAGAGGTACACTCACGGATATGCAGAATTCAAATTGAACAAAATATGAATAAAACTCAAGTCATGCTCTTGCCAGAATTTTATGCGACGAAATCCATTGCGTACCAAACAACACATGGATAGGTACAACGAAACATCGTATATACAAAATTATATAATTTTAAAAAATTGTACTTAACTTATTCCTCGAAACTTTTGCAAATTTCCTGAAAACACAATCTGATAAGATAAGGGTTATAACAGTCCTATCTAATCTCTTTCAGTTTGACAGCTCCGAAACGTCGTCTCCGGAGGACGTACACATTAGGACGGCATCGAGATGACGTCGACGGTAGTTTCGGGCCTGGTGCATTTATCGATGCTGGTGACATATTTGCTCACCAATTACTACACATTCTTTATTTTGGATATTCCCCTGCGGCAGACCTTTCGTAATTTTGACCCAGGCCAAGTGAAATATCTCACCGTGTGGAATCTGGTAAGTGTACCTATCCTCATGCGTTTTTATTTTCTTTTTCTGTCAATAACACGCTTCTTGTCGGCCTTCAGATGTACGGCTAAATCTAAGTCGTACAGGCAATGATAATTTCCATATAATCAACACCTTGTTCATTCAAGAACAAAAACTCTAATCCCAATAGAGAAGTATATTACTTATCCAAAACGATCGTTCTGCGGAATTAGAATTTATTAGAAGGAGAAAAAAATTGTTATAGTTAGATGTATAATTAGGTGCACAAGTTATAAACGGAGTAATCAAAACGGCCAAGTTTTGTTCTTTATTTTATAAGTACTGATATTTCTCAATGTACAATGTCAACCTTTTTGTGACGGAAAGTATACTCTCATAATGTTTCGATTTATTTTCTTTATAAAAAAATATTTTCATTTGCAAGACTATCTATCATTTAATATATTATATAATATTTCTAAGTTATCCGATGTTGTAAAGAAAGTTCGGCTTTTAGGAAAATCTGGGTCACGCATTTTCAATTAGGGAAGGACTTCATATCGTTATAACCTATCGACTGTGCTAACGATAGAATAATAGATTGATCTGTAACTCGAGTGGTATGCAGAGTAAAAAAAGCATTGGGACCACATTGCAGCCGCTGACCTCGCATATGGGCCAACTGGGCGTAGAATTTATCGTGCGAAAACATACAGGCTCCACCAAAATGTAAACAAAGAAAGAAAATGCATAGCTATTAACTTGAAACTGGATAAATATTTGCTTCAATTTGCCACGTAAACTGATGGCACAAAATGCCTTCATAAATATAGATTGCGTTACAATGCATCCCCGAAATGTTCAATTTATTGTAACTCGAGTCGAAATAAATATTAATGTTTTAGCCAAACGTATGAGCACTTGCCAAAACTTACGATTCTTAGATTGAAATAGAAGAAATGCTTAAGTCGAAGTGAAACCCCTTTCAAATAAGTCGATTCGAATACAACACTTTTTTTTAAGGGTATTGGATTAAAATGTCCGAAACTTTGACACATCACTCCTGATCATCTAAAAATTGTCCTCACACATTCAAAATTTGGATTTTTTTACAACATTTTTTAACTCAGCCCAGACCAGAACCAAAATGGCGTCGAGCTCTCATATCTCGATGAATATACAATTATCGCAGGCTCCGATATGAGAATCGAAAGGGTCAGAACAATTTTACGACAATTTAGAACACTTTGGTAATCGATAAACTCGCATTTGAATGGGATAAAGGCAAAAAAATGTCTTATGCGTTGCTATGCTAAAACGATGAAAATACGAGGTCTCGGAGCGAAAATTTAGTTGACGCAGAAATCATAAATGGCGCAGGGTGTCCCTTTGCAGTCAATTAGGGCCCTAGGAAGCATGAATCCAGAGGATTTCTGGAGTTTTACTTCGATTTCTTTATAATTATTGTACGAAAACGACAGGTGGAGTATGCTATTTGGTACAATACCCCATATTAATTCGGCACAGCTGTCAATATAAAACTGAACGTCGGCAACGTATGCATTTAAAAAATCTTCTTTACCGACGTTGATCAAGTTCCTCGACGTGTTTCACTTCACCTTAATAACTTTTAAATTAATTTAAAAATTATTGGCTCATTCTCTCTATATCAAACGCAATGACGTATATACAGTCATTTTTATACAAATATAAAAAGCTGTAACCGTCATTTTTACTGAGTAGTCGTCTTTATTCTTGTTTTATTTTTAAATTTTTGAGATTCGCTTACAATGAGTATAGAACCAATAAGTGTTGGGGGCATTTAATCGTAGACGAATATTTATTCTAATTAAATTATCATTAAAAGCGAATTCTAAAAACGGACTAAAATGTGTGGCGTGATGAATAATGCATTTCTAAATTTAATAAATGCATCGTAAGTAATATGGACTAATGTAACCCTTGTACTGTGGCAAAAGACTAATGAATTTTAGCCATTCTGCAATGTGCTCATTTTGCAAATTTTTATATTAAGAAACGCAACAGAAGGAATATACAATTCCGACTTTGATACGTCCGTAACTGACTGGCGAGTTTTTATTTAGTAATGTTTCCATTAACACATAAATTTATCTTAACTACTTGTCTTTTTGATGAAAAAATGCAACGTAAATGATGAATAAGATACATTGGGGCAATAAAGCCCATCATAACTTAAAAGGCCTGTAAAAATTAAAATATAAAGTATGTTGAGAAGAGAAAATGAGCAGGGGGAACGTGAACAATGTTTATTTCAGTTGCAAACTATAATAAATACAATTCTGAACAAAAACGTAATTAAAGAAATTTACGGTATGACGCTACTGGGTTTTATTACCCACGCATATGGGTAATAAGGCCCACCGACATCGGTGGTAAGGTCCAACCAATTCTGCATATTAATTTGCACAGTTATGGGAAAATATGTCATAAAAATCCTCGAATGATATCCTCGGGCACTCTTCGTGAAGTCATTTCTTGCAAAAGGCCCATTTCCGCATATCGGCAACTCCATTTCCTCAACTATACCAATTTTATCACTGGGAATGTTAACAGATATTTTCAGCTGTAATTAGAGATGATTCTTACAGAAATATTTCTGCTAAGTGTACATGTAAAAAAGTAAAGCTAACTGAATTAATCCGTTAATGGGACAGTTTTTAACTATATCGAGAACAAAAATTCCCAACAGATAGGCTTCTGTAATTTTAAGGTTCTTATTTTTCTCCGTGCAGGTACCTTAAATTCAGGCCTGATATTATCAAACAATTGATAAACTGTTTTCTCGCAACCACCTTGTATGTTTCGCTTTATAAGTCGTTCATTGACTGCAACCTTATTCCTGATATTGATTTGCTTGAATCGATACGAACTGTAGCCTCATTTATCTAGAGAGCCATTCTATTTCCTGATTTTGCCAGACTGGCGGTTGTTACCCAACACCTCTCAGAAAACTGAAAGATTAGAGTAACGAACATTTTTACTTCATTTCTATGGGGATTAAGATGATATGAAAGTAGCATCAAAGAGGTCTCATTTATGAAACTTTCCTCCGAACTGAGTTTGCCGAATCGCTTCAAACTTCACAACATGATTATAGAGGCTATAAGGAAGGTCTTGACATCCATGATATTTCAATTTCTTTATAATTTATTCGTGGACCTTTTTTAAATTTTGTATGAAACAATTCGGTACACCCAGTTAAGAAAAAAGCCTCATGAACGATTGACCATTTAGATGCCACTTTCATATCTCCGTACCACAAGAACTTAACGGAAATCTGAAACATATGATTAACCTAATTAATTATAGATTATACGACACTAGAAGCAAGTAACGTCGAAATTATCCTGTAAAAGGTATTATGTTAATTTTTTCATTAGATAAATATACTATCTAATGATACTATAATAAATGACTGAGTACACTGTAGAGTACATATGCATTGTTGCACTCAAACTTCTTAGCGACATAGGTCCTTACTCATATCTCACTTTTAGCGTTAAAAAACGTATTTTAGCAGCAATACCTCCTCATACCCCCCTTAAGCTACTTTTTGAGCGCTTTTAGGATAAAAGTGAGCGACGATTCCCTAAAAGTGGGTAGGGGGACTTTTAAACCACTTTTAGCTGTCAAAATCATATATGAAATTTTGACAGCTTTCAGTTGTCAAAATCGTACACGGAAAATGAAATGCATTAATGACATTTTTCACAGAGCAAAAGCTTGCGAAGTGAATGCAGGGCATCAAATAAATACCAGGGATTTTTGAAGTCGAATTTACGTCGTTCATGGCTAACCAAGAAATTGGGCCTTGATTCCGGCTTTCTTATGTAAAACTCGCTTCCATTTTTGCGGCAATGTTCAGCCGACTCTGAACTTTTGGCATACACAAAACGCACGCGCTGGGCACGTGGAGCGCATGCGCGTAACGCAATTGTCACATTTTTCCGACGTTGTTATTACATTTCGTAAAAACGGCCTTTTAACTAAAAGCGGTCATAAAAGAAGGTACGAATGTGGCGTCTTTTACCAGCGGTCCGATCATCTTTAACTAAAAGACGTTTAAAAGCGCTGCTGAAAGTGAAATATGAGTAAGGGCCTTACTCTTTAAAAAATGACAAGTGAGTATATTTAAAGTAAAGTTACCTAGTAAAATAAATATGTTTTTAAGTAAAATTACCAATAAGCGTACTACTGAACTGTGACAAACTAGACACATTCAAGCGCACAAAATGCCAAAAAAATTGTTTTAATATCATTAGAATTTATTTTCATTTTTGAAAGACTTTGTTACTCAATCAAGTTATTTCTACCCGCTTTCCTCTAAAGGATCCTTTACAATTATCCACAATAAAGAACACATTACCAATGTAAATACGAATGCAACGACCGCCGTATCTCAAATGCATGCGCACAATTAAATATATACCTCAAAGCTTATAAACTATCAAGGTATACAACGGGGCTTTGAAAGTAACGAAAAGCAGAATCCTTTGTGTCATTACCTTTAATTGCCAATTCCAACCGCACTGGCCTGCATTGCCTTACGCAAAGCACACAACCTCCTAACTTTCTCTGATTCGATCATCTCATACTCATCGTTGTTTCCACAGTGAACGTTTACGTATTGAAAACAAGTTTACACGTACCATCGATTTATATTGGTTTACTCTTTTCAAGAGTGTGCTCTATCGCGGGGTGATAAGATTTTTAAAGTCTTGAATAAAAATCGAAACTACAATTAATATTATATTAACACGTTCTCAAATGTTACATAAAACTGCGGAAACTAAAGTACTGTATCGGATATCGAGAATGATATCCCAAAATTGAGAAGCATTACATTAAAATTTTCTATTCTGATGTGTACTGAAACTTCTTTAGTCGGGAAAAAAAACAAATGTATGTAATATTCTCATAATTAATTCATCTTTTTTATTGCCTGTGTCTTTGAGAACGTGTTTCTTCGAATTTCCGAGTTAGAAGAAATATCCGACCAACGGGAAATCCGGTTGCAATTTTTCTTTTCCCATGCTGGCCGGATTCGCAATCTCGCGACACGAATAGACAACTCAATCGCTGCGCAATTCGGCCAGCTCGCTCTAGACATTGAATCCTAACGCCCAAGCTGCTTGTTATTAAGGTGAAGTGAAACACGTCGAGAAACTTGATCAACGTCGATAAAGAAGATTTTTCTAAATGCCTACATTGCCGACGTTCGTTTTTATATTGACAGCTGTATCGAATTATATTGGGTATTGTACCAAATGGCATACTCCACCTGTCATTTTCGTACAATAATTATAAAGAAATCGAAGTAAAACTCCAGAAATACTCTGGATTCATGCTTTCTGGGGCCCTAATTGACTACAGAGGGACCCCCGGCGCCATCTGTGATTTCCAGGTCAATTCAATTTTCACTCCGAGACCTCGTATTACCATCGTTTAGGCATAGAAGCGCATACAACACTTTTTTTGCCTTTATCCCGTTCAAATGCGAGTTTATCGATTACCAGAATGTTCTAAATTGTCGTAAAATTGTCCTGACCCTTTCGATTCTCATATCAGAGCCTTCGATAATTGTGTATTGATCGAAATATGAGAGCTCGACGCCATTTTGGTTCTGGTCTGGGCTAAGTTAAAAAATTTTGTAAAAAAATCCAAATTTTGAATGTATCAGGACAATTTTTAGATGATCAGGAGTGATGTGTCAAAGTTTCGGACAGTTTGGTCTAATGCCCTAAAAAAAAAGTGTTGTATTCGTATCAACTGATTTGAAGGGTGTTTCACTTCACCTACAATATCGTGTGAGAGACGTGGTATATCAATCGAGTCAAACGTGAACAAAACGTGTGAGAGACGTAGTATGTCGATCAGGCCAAACGTAAACAAAACGTATGAGAGACGCGTGAGACTTTAAACGTTCAGCCAACCGTGAAATGGTCCAATGTATAACCGACATTTTTGTTGTTTATGGCACGCCCTACCGGAATTTAAATCGTAAGGCAAGGGGTTAATTAGTACAGTCTTCGTCTAGATATAAATCGATGCTGTTTTCTTCAATGTTTTTAGTCCCTGCCAACGGATTGACATTATCGACTTGAGCATCCGTGCTCATTTACTATTTGAACCAAACAACTATCTCCTCCGTACACGTCGACGAATCACAAAAACTTCAGACAGGTTTTAGCCCGATATGGTTTGCGCTCGCTCAATGGCTACTACATTGTCTGGCATTTTTCCGGTTTCAATTATAGTTTCGCCGACTTTCCCCTCGAATATGAGAGACGTTCTTTTTGAAGTTACCTCTTTGAGCAGTATAATTCCTTCTGGCTAATGTTTTGATTACATGTTGAACCGAGGAGTTATAGCACAATTGCTACTTATAGGTGTTATTTCTTAGGTTTAAGCGCAGACAATTTCATAAGTACAAGGATTGAAATCCTGCCGATCCGCACATAAACAATCTAATTTTGGAATTTCAAATCGCTGAAAATGAAAGCTGTCCAATAAATTATACCACGCTAATAAGCATTATGTGATTATTGCTATCTAATAGACATAATTCTTCCGCGTGCGGGAATTACTGATTAAGTAAATAGTATAAATGAAAGAAGGAATGTCGAATCGGGTATGCGTTTTCATAAATCCGTAAAGTAAAATATGCACCTGTGGTATTCGGTAAACGATCGTGTAATGAGGGTTACATAATATTTACGCAACATTTACGCAACCAATGTACTAAATGTACACGATTCGTAAACGGTGACATAACTGACATGTGTAGTAGGTACACATTTTATGTTGTAATCGAGGAGTGGTTACCGGGACGGAGAGACACGATAGGATGTGCGAGTTGTTTGAAAATTCATTCATTTAGTTAAGGTGAAGTGAAACCTCCCTCAAATCAGTCGTTTCGAATAACACACTTTTTTTTAAGGGTATTGAATCGATCTGTCCGAAACTTTGATACATGACTCGTGTGCACCTAAGAATTATCCTGACACTTTTAAAATTTGGATTTTTGAAAAAATTTTTTATTTACCCCAGACCAGAACTAAAAGGGCGTCTAGCTTGCATATTTCGAGCGATATCTAATTATTGAAGACTCTAATATGAGAAACGAAAATGCCCGGACAATTGTACGACAATTTAGGACACTCTGGTAATCAAGAAGCTCGCATTTGAACGAGATCAAAGCAAAAAAAGTGTCTTATGCGTTGCTATGCTAAAACGATGAAAATACGAGGTCTCGGAGCGAAAATTTAGTTGACGCAGAAATCATAGATGGCGCAGGGTGTCCCTTTGCAGTCAATTAGGGCCTCAGAAACCATGAATCCAGAGGATTTCTGGAGTTTTACTTTGATTTCTTTGTAATCATTGTATGAAAACCACAAGTGAAGTATGCCATTTAGTACAGTACCCAATATAATTCCACACAGTTGTCAATATAAAAACGAACGTCGGCAACTTAGGTATTTATAAAAATATTCTTTACCGACGTCGATCAATTTCCTCGACGTGTTTCACTTCACTTTAAGAATACCGCTCGAATCCGAGCTTTGCCCCTGACACCTTCTACAATAGAACGTCCAACCACTTACCACAACGGGACACACACAGACACTTCTAAAGACGTAAGAGCCGACCTATGGTCAGGTGTCCACAAAGTTATCGTTAGGCATCAGCGCGAGCTATTATTTCCTGCATAATTGTTACGTAAACCGTAATTTTGGTATTCACAATATTTCAAAACTACATTCTGGCACAGAACAGTTATAAAAAAATGGTTTACTTATTGACATAACATTTATCTACATCATTCAGCGTGTGATATATACTAAAATTAATCGTACTTTATATCGATTAATAATAAACAAATGTAATTGTACCCTGCTATGTTAGATCCATAATCTGTAGACCCAACTATTCCATTTATTTTATGACGCATCAACGGATCGTTGTCCCCGTTTCTTCATTTACAGCGTTCAAGTCTGGGTCTAATCAAAGTCTGTAAACGTGGAACTTACGGACGAATAATTCAAGGAACGTTGATTCTCTCGAAAATTCGCGAAAATTCTCTAAACTAGGGTTTCCCAAACTTTTTCTGCAATGGAACACTTCGCAAACCGGGAAATTTTCACGGAACACTCCGCTTATTTTTTAGGTTGGGTAATTCCTCCTAGTAAAAATTAAAAAAATGTTACTGAAACACTATATTTATTTAGTAATTATTTTTAAATGTGAAACTATAGTATAATATAAACATAAAAATATGAATAAATAAAGCACTTAATGACTGATGATTTCGAGTCCTTGAATTGCATATCTTCTTGATATCAGGCACAATATTGGTAAGTTACATTCTAATATCTGGTCCGGCGTCGAGCCTGTTTCTACACTTTGACTTCGTTGCAGCATAATAAGAAAATCTCGCTTCGCATAAATAGGTTATACAAAACGGAAGTAAAACAATAATAGCTTGTTTTGAAAAATGAGGGTACTCTTCTGACAAACTCGCCCAGAAATCATTTAAAGGCTGATATCATCGGTAATATTAGAGGACAATGATCATCACTCGCCTTTCAATGTGAAGTAGATCATTAACCCTTTCGTTACGGGTGCCGACTATAGTCGGTGTCCGCGAGACGACCTGTGTGTACGGGTGCCGACTATAGTCGGCGTTTGCGAAATGACCTGCATGTACGGGCTAAAGTTCTAAATCCAGTAAGTTACGTCAGAAACGAAGAGAAATTCCCGGTAACTTATTGGTAATTTCTCCAAAGCCTTTTATATCGAGAAATTATGAGAATTTGAATTTTTCAACAGAGCGAACGAGAGGTTTCGATTAGCTATAGAGAAACATCGTAGAGAGGAATTTCCGTTGTACGTTCTCCGTAGCCAATCAAAACCTCCCATTCGCCTCGTCGCAGAATGAAATATCAGTTCGTTTAAAAACAAATCGCATGGAATTTTCCGTGAAGTTGTACATACGTGAATATTTTTAGCTGGAGGTAAATACGACCCTATAATCAATATTTTCTAATAGTAATTATTACTCTTTAGCTTGAACTTTGAAGTTGATTGAAAAAAAAAAAGTTATTTAAACGAAGAAGCCTAAAGTATAAATAACAAAATTAACGTTCTCTTAAATTCTCAATGTTCCCGGTAACTTACGGTATGTTTCACAGTTACCTTCTCCAATTTAATGTTACCGAGAATTTTCGAACTCTAGTACGGGCACAACGACGTGCAAAAGGCACACTTCGTGGCGTGGTGCCCCGTTCAATGGCGTCACTCCAGCGAGCTGCCGTAAGGAAAGGATTAAAAGTGTTGCAGAGTATAAAACCTTTCCAAATTGTCGCGGAACACCTATTCAGGTTCAGCGGAACATAGTTTGGAAAACCTTGATCTATACCATGGTGCAACCTTTCCTACGGCGAAACGATTCCGGAAAGAACACCCGTTATATACGTTCCCCGCATTTCCGTCAACAATAGCTGAGTGACGACAGAGGAGAGTGAATACTCTCGCGATACGCATCCACCCAGAGAGCGTCGGTAAAGATAGACGAACGTCGACGCGTCGTGGTTCGCAAAAGCGAGGATGGAGGCGGAATCTTTGCGTACCCAGAAAGAGGTCGGAAACGACGGGGGCGCTGCGATCGGCGGTACACTCAAGCCTCGCGCGAGGCCTCGCCGCATCTCTTGGAGATCGTTAAGGTGAAGTGAAACACGTCGAGAAACTTGATCGATGTCGATAAAGAAGATCTTTCTAAATGCCTACGTTGCCGACGTTTGTGTGTATATTGACAGCTGTATCGAATTATATTGGGTATTGTACCAAATGGCATACTCCACCTGTCGTTTTCCTACAATAATTATAAAGAAATCGAAATATAACTCCAGAAATCCGCCGAATTCATGCTTTCTGGGGGCCTAATTGACTGCAGAGGGACCCCCTGCGCCATCTGTGATTTTCAGGTCAATTAAATTTTCACTCCGAGACCTCGTATTCCCATCGTTTTAGCATAGAAGCGTATACAACACTTTTTTTGCCTTTATCCCGTTCAAATGCGAGTTTATCGATTACCAGAGTGTTCTAAATTGTCGTAAAATTGTCCTGACCATTTCGATTCTCATATCAGAGCCTTCGATAATTGTATGTCGATCGAAATATGAGAGCTCGACGCCATTTTGGTTCTGGTCTAGGCTGAGTAAAAAAATTTCTTGGGAAAATCCAAATTTTCAATGTGTCAGGATAATTCTTAGATGATCAGGAGTGATGTGTCAAAGTTTCGGACAGTTTGGTCTAATACCCTTAAAAAAAAGCGTTGTATTCTAATGGACTGATTTGAAGGGGGTTTCACTTCACCTTAAGGTGATATGAAAGGGTCATTCTATACATATCAAACGTCAAAATATTTATAAAACTTTTCTCCAAACTGGATGCACCGAACAATTTGAGATTTTAACACCTGATTATGGAGGCCCTAAGGAAGAACGCGATGATCGTGAAATTTCACTTTTCACAAAAAAATGTGATCTTGGTTCTAGTCCCCCAGATAACACCATTGTACCTATGAATATTCTTTAAATCTTTTAATATTCTCTGGATATTTGGAGTATTCAATGAATATTCTGTATGTACATTCATAAGCTAGAATATGCTTTGAATATTCTCAAAAAGGTTTGTTTGAATGTTTAAAATAATTATTCCTTGATTCTACAGTAAATATATTGAATTATTTTCGTTTTCGATACAGTCCAAAGTTGAATCCAATTTTCATCCTGGTTACCTATATAATAGATATAATAGAAAATATAAGGACTATTTTCATTTATAGAATGATAGTTATAACATCTAAATTGCTTAAATATTTTCATCGGACTGTAGAACCGTCCGATTAACATCGAGCAGAAGCATAGTACTCGTACATCTCATGTACTATGCTTTAAAATCATCAATTATTACTATTGTTAAAAATGTCTTGTGAAAAATGTATTGTTAAAAATCTCTTTTACTTTAATACGCTTAAGAGTCTTTACGGAAAAATGTGAGATTTTCGATTAATGTTCAGTATTTACCGAGCTTTTTTTTCTTTTTTAACTTTTTGTATGCCAGTGTCAATTTATCTTCTTCACTTTAATGAATCCATGTAAAAGTTTATTAATTAGACTAAAAATTATTTGTGACTCGATCATTTTACAGTAATATATATGGAATATTTTTATTAATAGTACGACAATATGTTTTGAATATCTGAACAAATATTCCTGTGGATATTATATGATTGTCCACCGGGCGGACATTCTGCGTTCCATGAATATTCATTGCATATCTTAAATATTTGCATCATATTCTGGGAACAATGAAATAATCGAGGTGAATATTCGTAGAACATTCATAGGTTCCAGGAGTGTTATCTGGGTCTAGGTTAAATAAAAAAAATTTGTTTGAAAACGAAATTTCACGAGCATCGTGTTCTACCTTCAGGCGCCCATAATCACGTATTAATGTTTCAAATGATTCGGTGCACTCAATTTGGAGAAAAGTTTTATAAATATTTTGACATTTTGGTATATACAGGGTGTCCCATAATGGATAGTAAATCTCTCAAGGGGTGAAAGAGGGTGAAATTTTGAACTAGAAGTTCCTTTTCCATTTTTTGCTCGGAACATTTTTCATCGAGTTATTAGCAGTTAAAGTTGACCAACGAGGAGACGCGCGGCCGAAGTCAGCAGGGGCGCAGCGCGCAGTAAGGCCCCTCGCTCATGCCTGACGTTCCTTCAGAAAAATCTCATTTTAATATGTCAAATTATTTAATAAATAAATGAATAAATAAATTAGTAACGATGAAAACAGTTATAAATCGATCAAAGAATTAATTTAAAAATCATTCTTTAACTACGTAATTAATCAATAAACCACTAATTGATCGATTAATTGTCCAATTAATTAATTCATTAATTAATTAAGTAATCCATTTATTCACTCGTTGGTTAATTAATCAATTCCTTGCTTAATTGAATGTGATAAACATTTTATTTTTTGAGAATACGGGGAGGTGGGTAAAAGGTTTCAAAGCAAATGTAATGTTAAATAAACAATCCATTTTTGCAACACGAAACATTCTTGCAAAAAGAAATTGTTTTTTAAAAAACAAATTTGCTTTGAAACCTTTTACCCGTCACCCCGCTTTGAGAAAGCAAAAAATCATTCACGTAATAAAAGGATAAAGAACACGATTAACACGATGACTGCCATGGGGGTCACAGGTGATCGGCGACGCATAATAAAAAATCCATGTTGGCACCATGGGCAATCCATGTAAAATTTTCGTAGCGGTCAACGTGATAACAACTGTTATTCACCTACTTATTAATTTTTTACAATTAATTAAGCCAGGAATTGATTAATTAGCCAACCAGGGAATAAATGGATGGCTTAGTTGACTAATTCATTGGGCAATTAGTAGATCAATCAGTAATTTATTTATTAATTATGTAGTTAAAGAATGATTTTTAAATTAATTATTTGATTGACATATAACTGGTTTTATTCTTATTTATTTACTTATTCATTCATTTAACAAATAATTTGACATATTAAAATGAAATTTTTCTGGAGGAACGTCTGGCATGAGCGCGAGGGGCCCTACGGCGCGCTGCGCCCCTGCACACTGGCCGCGCGTCGCCTCGTTCGTCAACTTTAACTACTAATAACTCGATAAAAAATGTTCCGAGCAAAAAATGGAAAAGGAACTTCTAGTTCCAAATTTCACCCTATTTCACTCCTTAAGAGATTTACTATCTATTATGGGACACCCGGTATATATGACACTTTCATATCACCTTAAAGGGCTAATTGTCTCCTGCTGCGACATCGTCACCTAGTTTGGTTCGAGTCCCTCTCGCTCCCGTTCTGGTTCTCCCTCTTGCAGACCCTTCGAACCACTCGTCTTCCTTTCGCTCCTCGTCGGCCAGTGTGTCGCAAACTGTCGCGGGTCGTGTCGCGTACGATTGGTTGAGCCGGCTAGACTCGTGCGCGAGGTTGCTTCTCTCTCTCTAGATCCGGAATGAGCGGTGCCGCAGTTGAGCGCGGTCCGTCGCCTCGTCGTGTTCGGTTTCGTACGTGCGAATGACCGCGAGTTCGGGTCGCTTCCTTTGATCGTATTTTGAACCGATTCAAGTTTGGTAAGGGGTCACTACCTCGCCGGCAAACGTGGTTAACGCGATCGCGAGTGAGAACGGACTCGAGTTTTTAATTAACCTACCGCTTTACGCTTTAAGAAGAGAAACGGAGAATTTCACCGAGACCTAGTTTACACGGGAAAGCTTCATTTTGGGATCATTTTGACCGCGAGAACGTGAACGACGCTGTTTCATTTCGTCGATTTAAAGTGCACCTGCCGCAAAAATCTATTGAATTTCTTGGGCAGTCATCGACGGGTGGAAGCGCGTAAAGAAACCTTGCAGCTGCACCTATTATCCCACGTGTAGTAAATTATATCAGAATGTACGTTCACGTGCTGTAGTTTATGATTCATTATCACGAGGTACGGCTGACCTGTGAAAATGGAAATTATAAATGCAGCGCGTCGATCGAAGTGTACGCATTTAAACTCGTTTGAATCATTGAACATTAAAATGAGTTTGCGTCGCGATCGATTGATCTTGAATTCGTAATAACGGAGTTTTGCTGTATGGAAAATACTGGTGGTTATTCGTTCCGTGCTAATGATAGGATAACGGATTCAGAAAATGGTACCGAAATACGTTGCGTGGAATTCGTGACGACAGCCACGTTAGGAATCTAGCGTGGAAACACCACGTGGATGAGGAATTAACTTGGCCCTAGGTCCTAAATTAATACACGATACGAAGAACGCGGGAAGAATTGTTTTGAATTCGAAAACAGTTAGCTGAAAAGTAAAGGTTTTAATAGGCCCGAATGACTTGTTCTTGGACACAGATTTGTAAACTTAAGGAAAAGAATATATATATATACCATGGTATAGTGGCGATTTTTGTATATTCCGATATTCCTCCCCGGATATCCAAGTTTCATTTCTTTTGGCGTAACGTTAATTTCCTATCAAAGTAGAAAATAACGTTTTCTTTTAATACGTTAAATCTGCAATAGTTATAGTTTTAAAAACAACAGGAAACGGGTAGAACATTTATCGAGTCTCGATTGTATGTCCTTACCGTAAAGGTAGAGTTCGTTTCGGCAAAAGCTACACTCGATAGAGTTTATCTTCACGGTATATGTATATAACGAAAATGTTAGGATAGGAATTCTAAATCTATGAAAACGCGTCGAATCACTTTCTCTTTCCAATCATGAAGGCTCGCGCCGATAGGATATTAATACTTATTAGAACGGTACGGATACATGGTGGGTGTTAAAAATAAATTGCTCTTATTTTGTCCAAGACGATTATCGGACCAGAAGATAAAGGGTAGGCAGTAAAGGACATCCACGGTAACCTTTCAACTTTTAATCCGCCTTGGACGGTTCGTTGTTTTCATGCATTATTGAAATAGCCCGTGAACTCAATGAACTTTGAAAATATAATATGCAACTTCACCGAGCTAATTTCTTATCTTCTTGATTGACACCGTCTCTGATGTACGTACGGTAGACACAGCAAGCCTTCCTTATCGTCAGATTTGTCCGACTTGTCAACGACATTAATGACGTAACGGTGCCAGAGAATTGAAATCTTATAATTATACCGCAGGTGCACTTTTCTCGACGCTTTTCATGTATAGTTTTTTTTTTTTTTAACTTCGGAACTAAACTGTCTTCTCACTCGTGATAACCTTTTGACCGTTCTTGTGCGCTCAGACCAAAATAATGATTTTCACAGACAAGAAGGCATCGAGGCATTCAATATGAGAGATGTCCTACTATTTGGATTTCACGCCATTTCTTTCGTGCTATTTGCATTTGCAGTGTATTATGACTTCATGTACACCATTGTGCCAACGAAAGTCGCCAGGGTGTACAATTCCTACGGTGGAAAGTTCAAGTTCCTCACTTTTTGGGACGCGGTTTGTATCATTACGAATATCTTAAAAACGTTAACTCGATCAAGTGAAAAGCAGTATTTTCTTTTAATATTGAATTATGTTTAACCATAGCAGTAAGAGAAACTTATGGATGCTTCGTCACAGTCCAAAGAGAAATAAAATTGTACAATAACCTGTGGAAGTGGACGTACACCCGAATTTACACCGATGAATTCTAACACTTTTTATCTCTTAAATGAAAATTGAGTTATTTTGACCCAACATCATTGTATAAGAAATGTCTCTTTTCAAAGAAATAGATTCTTCCTTCTTTCTTTCCAATTATTATTAATCGTAACCACTCACGTGAGAATATTGGAAAATGCCAGATTGCATATGCAAAGTAGATTTATAATATAATATGGGTAAAAAATTACCCAATTTACTTTTAGGGGTTATGTAAAAAGAATAGCGTTTTCATTGATACCAAGTGTATGTGGTAAATCTGAAAAGGTTATTATACGTTACTTCCATAGAGGACATTTAAGAAACGAGTTTCATATTATCCAATTTATGTGCAACAACGTACCTGATGTAATATTACACATTCGAAAATCCTGATGTGTACATTTATTAGAAAAGTAAACAGTCGCGTATATTACCGTTTCATTTAACAATTTAAACCGTTGTCCTACATGTAAAGGTCGATTTACCTTATTCAACGTGTATCAATTACGACACGTACCGACGACAATCTGACAAAAAATTGTCACATGCGTTTTAATGGCTTTTTGGCTTTCACCGTGTCCGACCTGCGTACAGGGTGAACAATCATTGAAACTCATGTTTTAATGATTTGTCGGATCGAAACTAGCACGTGTCTGAACCAATACGTGTCAGATAGGGTGAATTCACGTTAACATGCGTTTCAATGGCACAGTTCACACTTTTATATGAATATGAATCGGCCTGAAATCGGATAATCCGATTCTTGAATACAGCTGGATAGAAATAATAACCAGACGTAGTAACAAGATGAATGGTAAAAACTTTCTAGTAATTGATACGGTTACAGTATACATATGTTCATAAAATGAAATTTTATTAATGTCTAAAACTCAAATGGAATGGAATATATATGCATGCAGCAGTGCGTTGCATACATAGGAACTTATGTACACGTGACGCGTGCTACTATCGTGACAAATGGTGCTTAAACGTTTAAACGGGTCGAGTGATGGGTACTCAATGGCAGTTAAAACTCATCCGGCTGGATATGAAATGCTTCGAGTATCCCTTCGTTCGAAGTAATGCGAATTACGATGCCATTTTGACAGTCAAGATGTTTGAGGTGCACGAAATGAGCACTTGTGCATTTATCGTTATCGCAATGCTCTCGAGACCAAGGATACCAAGGATGCAATCGGTAAAACTACTCTATCGAGAGGCAATACTATTGAACGTGAATGCACGAATGAACAAAGGTCGAGAGACTAGATAAGATAAAACAATTTTTGCAACGTTTTCCATGATCGATCAAATAGGACGAAGTCTACGTGAAAAATTGCAATCGTGCATTTTCCCTTATCCTAATTTAACTATCTATAGCAATTACTCCGTGCACATCCGTGCTCGAATTAGAACAAAGGTCCGGGTAATTTTTGACCGAAAGCTGCCCTGTTCTGTTACAGATAATACAGGCGGTCTTCTTCTTCATTTGCCTACTTAACGACTTCTACGGTAGCAATAAAGTCAATCTGAAGAAGAGGCCTCTGATACGCAAGATCAAAGACTATATCCACGCTACATTCAGCTTCCCGATCGCCATGGTTTGTACAGGACGTTTACATAGGCCTAAGCATAGATTTGTCACAATTGTCGATTCTGTCCGTATGTCGCTACCGTCACGGTACACTTTTTACGATTCGACTTGTTAATTCTGCTGCAGTTTGTCGGGATTACGTTCTGGGCCTTGATGTTCGTCGACCGAGAACTGGTGTTGCCCAAAGCCCTGGACCCATACTTTCCGTGGTGGTTGAATCATATGATGCACACCATGATTATGGTTACAACATTACTGGAGACGATTATCTGCCCCCGGCAGTATCCTAAGCGAGGGAACGGTTTAGCGGGGCTTTCCGTTCTTATGCTCGCTTACCTGGTCTGGTAAGTGGAAATACATCTCTGCCGAGAGAACACCACAAAGTGCGTCTCGTCTCTATAATAAGCTTCCTTTGTAGGATGCACGTGATCCACGCGAAAAGTGGAATCTGGGTTTATCCAGTGATGGAGGTGTTGACCTTCCCTTTAAGGGTTGCATTCTTCGCGGTGCTGTTTGTTTTCGTTACGATCTTATACTTTGCCGGAGAATCGCTGGACAACCTCATTTGGGGTAACGCACAACTTAAGCAACACAAATCTTATTCCAAAATCAAGTAGCCTCGTCGTTTGCCGCTGGTAGGTGACTTTCAAATGCGCTCTGTCCACTTCGACAACGGTGATTACATGTCAACCACATTCTTTCAAAACATGCACGTCCGCTGTTCTCGTGTTTTACATATGAGCACGATTTTTCATTTGGAAATGTACCCACGCATTGTAGTGACAGTATTTAATGTGCAGATCACGTGCCGTTCAATTAATGTACCGTATCAAGCATTTGTACTTATATCGTTCCAATTGATCTAACGTGTAATTGCTTTTTTATGTAACCATTTGATCATGTATTGTACAATATCCTTGTTGTTTTCATCACTACGCGTTGAAGTTATGTACATTGGCATGTATGAAATTCCCTAAATGTCCTGTGTCCAATGTAAAGTATTTAACTATTATATCTGGATAACACTATATGCGCATGTCTTTAGTCCCCCAGCCTTTATTGTTGCAATTAATCGTTATATCGAATATAAATATAATTCCCATATTTATGGGTTACCTTTATTTAGTTTTGCGCATTCTAACTAAAGTTAGGCTATTTTTATCGACTGTAGGCAAAAGGTATCTAACAGAGGGTAGCTGAGCAGAAATATAAACATAGATGTGGCAAAGAAAGAAGAGGACCTCGATTCCGCAGACCATTCAAATAATAAAGTGCTTAACGTTCATTACATCGTCCCGAAAGTCTTTCCAACCCTTCTGGAGAACTATAATTTTTAGTAAGGCACTCAACAGATAAAAAATATTGTTATGAAACACAAATGCAAATGCTAATCTTATAATTACGATGCAGTTATTTAAATGATCGCATATTGTACTATTAGAAATTCGCATTGGCCGAAATATAGGAATGTCCGCCGTAAATTCGTACAGTTTTTGTAATATCGAAAGTCTAATAACCTGCATTTACCGGAAATAGGAGCAAACTCACAAGAGAGCACTTCATAATGTTTAAATACGCTATAATGACGTGCTGGAAAAAATGTTGCTTTCCCCCGGACAGTACTTGAGTAACAAGTCAAATAATGTTAGATTTCTTTCAGCAAATTCAATTTTTCACAATTTATTTAAATCATTTTCCTCTTTTTATTTTCTTCGAGAATGTAATATCTTTCATCCAAATTCCCTGTACTCTCAGTGGATTGGGAACCTTTTCGTTTGCTTGTATGTAAAATATGCGCGAATTTCCTTGTAAATGTAATATAAAATGGATTTCCATTATAAATATTATAACTGCTTATTACAGTATGTCGTTCATAAAGCAATCTGCATGTGTATGCTCAATGTGTAAGTGGTGTAGTAAATGTATGTCATTTTGTAAATGACTTATTCGTCTTATACGTAAATGTAAGATCATTGTTTCGTTCCAATTTTTTGAACACTAAACCTACGACCGACGGGTCAAATTGACCATTTTAAATGGTTTTGTAATGGGGGTATAAATCATCGGTAGGTTTAATGTTAACGCGTGTGTGATTGTACATATATATTTCATTTCATGAAGAATATATATTTTCTAATGGCATTAAATGAATGCATGGAATGATTTACTTAGTTTGTATGCTTTAAATATTTCGATTGATTTTTTTTAACATAGATAAATTCAGTTCGAAAAATTCCACCGAGAAATTGAGACGACAGAAATAATTTTATGTAACTTATTATTTTGTAAAGAAGGAATAATTATTGTTGATAAATATTCAGTTTTTAAGCTCATATTTGTAATCATAATCTTTATAAAGTTTGAGGAAAGCAGTTTTCAAATTGCTGTATATTTTGGTTAACAAGGAAATGATGATCTTAAATATATTAATATCAATAATTTTCATTAATATTATATTTATTTTCTAGGAAACAACAGAAAATCCTCAGGTAAGAGCAGTAGGGAGAGAAAATCAAAATGAAAAGATGTCAAGCTAATTATGCGTGAAAGTGCAATAGTTATTACATATATAAATTGTTATTGTTCATGCATAATACGTAAAACATAGCTAATGAAATAAGGGAGCTATTAGTCTCTCAAATTGCGGTTATCGGTGGCAATTTATGCAAAAACATGTCTTTGAAGTGAGACATTGGCATACGGTTACTTTGATTTAGTTTTTAGTAATACTGGTACTCAACTTTTGATGTGAATAAGCGGTACGACGAATTTGTAACAATTTGTGACATTTTATAAAAAGAAAATACACTAGGATCAGGAAATAGAACATTCATCTAGGCAGAAATTAAATTAATGATTTCCTATATGGTCAAAATATTGCGTTATAAAATATTTTTCGTCTTGACCCAAAAAGGTCAATAGGTACACTGCCTATATTACTGTTTACCAAATGAAATTCACAATAAATAAATACGATCGTTTTTCATTTTTCTGATGTATTACTGTTAAATAAATCTATTATATTATTTTTATACGCTACTCTTATTTAATCTTTGATGCGCTTGTAATATTAATCCCTTGTCTTACGAATTGTTTAGCGGATAGACGTTCTTTATACGTTATTCGAGGCGAGCGTAACTCGTCATTGTAAAGTAAGGGGTTAAAGGGGATCCTTATTAAAATAGAAAAAGGCAAAGTCATATAAAATATATTTACAAGTTTCATTTTAACAATTACAAAACCAGTTTTTTCCTAGTGCTGTAGTTAAGTAAATCTAGTCGTTCATTATAGGCATTCGCGAATGTAGAATCTCATAATTATTGCAATGTTCTTGCATATCAGAAAAAATATTTTTTATATAAAATATTCTGAGAAAATATTTTTCATGAATTATAATAAGCATAACAGTCCTGTTGGAGTACATCAGTCTTGAATAATAGTTTCGAAATATTAAAAATTCCTTCAAGAATTTCTTTGAGAATATAACAATATTTGGGCAAAATTCTAACGTATATCTACTTCGTTAAATCTTTAACAAACAATAGAACGAGCTGATAGATACGTGCATACCTTCGCTATCGTGTCACGTTCTGAAACATCCGCATACAATAAATGTACAAACATTGAATTCAGTAATATACACATATAATAGAAAAAATGCTATTCTATTTTTAAGTACAAGAATTTAAAAGAATATAAAAAATAATGAAAATACACGGTACCTATTTTTGAGCTGATTATAAACAAATTACGTAATCACTAACATGTTATAAATAAAATATAATTACAGTACATTATATTTAACTAACCAAAATGTGAATATTGAATAAACCGAAACGGTTTTTTCTTAACCACTTAATGTGCTAAGGAGATTCGTATGTTATACATTTTTATGGTTACTTTTCCGGTCTTCCCGTCGATTTTCTCTAGAAATTTTCGCTGCGGATAAGGGACTTCTGCACAGATCAGTTTTTCCCTCGGTTGCTTTTCGATTGTTGGTTTTATTTAGTTGTGGGGAAATTTGCGTTCCCTTCGAACTACAATTTCTGCTGTTGATTATTTCATCGATACTTTGCTTTAATTCCTCCATTTCTAAAATATCTAGTGGAAGGGACGTCTGCGTAGCTATTTCTCTAGCACTTGTCTGGCTATCAAGATGCATGATTCGAGACAACTCTGGGCAATAAGAAGTTAGACTAGATGCTAAATCGCCTATTCCTGCTTTTCTAAAAACGTCTTTTATCTCCGATTCGCTTTTCACTTTAATATCACTGGATTCCTGAAGTAATTGTTTTAAAACAGCTTCCTCTTGTAACAGGTATTTGCTTCTTCGACCTTCTCTGCTTCGTCTGTCGTCCTGCCCATAGCTTTTGCCACTTCGATTACTACTTTTACTTTTACTTCGTTCCTGAGGCTCTTCGGCATCTAACATTTTCGTATCTTCTTCAGGTTGACTATCTTCACTGTCACTACCTCTGTCATCCTTTTCTCCGTTACCGGCTTCAATGTCAACATCTTTATTTATCTCGTGGTGTCCTCTCTCTTTTTCTTCACTACTCAAGTTGTCTTCACTTCCACTCTGGCCGGGCAATAAAAACGGAAACAACATTCCTGCATTTTTTCCTTCCAACAGCTTTGAACTAAATGCTTTTTCATCTAATCCTGCGCTGGCCGATCGTCTTTTCATATTCGGTACCTGCAAAGGAGGAACATTCGGGGTCCCTCCAATAGTTAATGCCGAAAGAATCTGAGCTCCCAGTTGACTTTCTTGTGAAGTTGTACTTCCTCTACGGAAGAGCGGTCCTACTTTTCCTGACCTCGATTTTCCGAAATCTCTTCTTCGTTTACCGCGTCTACATCTGCGAGAACCACCGGGAAGGGTCGAAGATGCCACTTTTCTAGTTGTTTTCAATTCAGCAATTTGCACCGAGATTTGTGAGTCTAGGGAGTTCCTTCTAGACTCAACTGATACTCGACGTACGCTAAAACTAATTTCCGAATCTACAGAGTTTCTTCGATTACTGGACACGGAACCAGTTGTTCCTCCAACAAGCGCTCCTCTTCTTGTTACTAACTTTGGCAATGCCGCAGCCCAAGTTGAACTAAAATCCTGAGATGCTGCTGAGTTTAAATCAAAATTTAAACCAACTGGATCCTCGTGGGTATTATAAAAGCTAATAGACAAACGACCAGCATTGTTGAACGTTTTTCTCTTGGCAAATGCTTGAGCAATAACTTTGTGTTTTTTCAATTTAATCGGTTCGTCAGCTTCGCGATTGAAGGTCCTGTAATATTAAATTTTAAATATTATTTGAAATACTGATTTTTTAGTATAGAAACAGTTTAATCTACTGTTAAAATATACCGTCGAATAAATCTGGTCCATGTATCTACCGTAGAGCCGGTCCAAACCCAAGAGGACATTAAGATACCAGCAAAAAATGGGGACAATAAATGCAACTGCAATTTAGCTACACTGGGTCTCCATTCCATTTTGCATTCCGAATCGTCTGCATATTTTGTCGTAATAGAACAGCTAGACATAAACAATAATTTACTCTAAATCCTTTAAATTAAGAACTGTAGGTACTATTCGTATATAATAATGGTGAAGTAAGAAATTCTTACATCATATAATTTCTGAAACTCTGTTTCCATTCCCAGGAATGTTGAAACTCATATATATGACAATAAAATGTTATCACAACCGCAGCAAAAGCGAATATGGAGAATAATCCCATTCTGACAATGGTTTCTCGTATCTTTGAACTTGCTCTCTCTGATATAATTTCCTGACTGCTTATCTTAAGTCGAATTAATGTTATTAATCCTGAAATGGAAAGTTAATTACACGTCAACGTTAATCTGAGCCAGTAAAATTTATGTTTTTCACATATTTTCTTCAAAGGATACAATACTTACAAAACGTGTATGCGCACAGGAGGAAAGCAAATAACAAATGATGTCATTGTATCATTTAAATAATGTAGTAGTAAATAAACATACCTCTTGATAAAAAATAACCTCCGACCACAACAAATGCTGACACAGGTCCCAGTAAAAACCAAGCTCTCACTACGTGGTTCGTATAACCCACAAAACATATTCCAGTTACACTATTTCCATCTATTTCACCTAATGCCATAATAGTTACGGTCAAAACCAATGGCAAACACCAAGCAATAAGGTGGAAATAGGCACCCTTTTTATCAATTCGGTCCTGTATTTTGCCTAGCGCTTGGAAACTCATGTGCCACGCGTATGTTAAAATAACAAACCAAACCATAGCAGCCATCAAAGAGTAGTAGACCAATATAAATACCACTACACATGAAAGGTTCTCACCACTAAAACATGAATATACAAAACATACTAAGATAAAAAATATTAACATATTATATTAACTAATTGAACGAAGCTTACCTCGGTTCACTCATTTTCAATGTTCCATCCTTACGACAAACTATTACTTCTCGACTTCCAGGACTAAATTGTACCATCCAGCCCACACAAGATACTACAAAACAGCAGTTTATATAAAAAATGACTAGTGCTGGGTATTTATTGGCACTTCGCCAATCTATTAAAAAGGTGACCTATACAAATATGAAATCATAAATATCATAGTTTCAAAATTTTTAAACATACGTTCATTAAAAAATCATTGTATTCAGAGCAACTCACCACAGTAAATAAGTTAAAAAGACCGCATATGACTGCAGCCCATGCTATGAATGAATGTATCTGTTTCTGCTCGTCTAAAGTGAAAAGTGGGTCACTACATTGTGTTCCACAACCTTCGACACCTTCAAAAATTGAGAGAGCATTGTCTGTTGGAACTAACGGTTTCAAGCACTTTCCAGTAGTATTAAATTTAATTTCTCTAATATCGTTCTTGCACAGCCGTGGAAAAAGCTTAGAATTTTCACACTTAATGAAGTTTGGCCATAATGTGTGATTAAACAGAATACGACAAGGTCCCAGGACCAATTTACACATCTCTTGAGATGGCAACTCCACCGTATCGTTCATGCATTTTGGCATAAAAAGAGAGCATAGTAATGGCTGTACGACGGCCCAACATTTTGGAATGTGTCTTAATCCTTGCAACAAGTGTAATTTTTCCTAAAGAAAAGTTATTTATAGTTAACCATCGTGGTCACATTATACATTAGGTAATTTAAAAAATTGTATTGTTTTTATATGAAAACGTTAAAGTAAACAAAAACTGATAGAACATTTGAAATTACCTAATATATAGCGCTTTGCTTTGTGCAAATATAAATTTGAAATAAAAATGCTGAACTTATAATTAAAGTCATCCTTATATAGTGTTCTTAACTAATAATTAATGAATTATTTTATTTTTACTGTACCTTTACTTGTTCTTGTGTCATAGCCTCAGGAATCAGATCTAAGGTAGTAGTTGTATAAGGCAATTGAGTGCCCATACATGAATTATGATGCATCTGAATGCACTTGGCAGGTCTGCGGCAGTCAACCGAATCTGTAGGTAATTCTCCCATGGTAAACCTGTCCAGCAGGTAACTAGGGTCCTTTATTCTTCTTCTATGTGTTAATTCTGCTTCTTTCCATGTCTTGTTTTCACTGTTCGTATTTTGTCCGAAACTATGTTCCAATTCGGATTTCACTCCATTCAAGATTAAAACCCAGATTAGAAGGGTACTCATCTATAAAAAAGAATAGACACCATACATTTTGCCTTTTGTATAAGCACTGCATTACTTAAAACTATACTATGTTGCAATGATAGAAGATAATATATTATGTCCACACATGCTGAGAATAAATAAAATACATATCCCCCCCCATTCCATAAAGCATAGGACAAGTCTTAAACACTGCAGCTGTAACTGTTTTATAGTAGACAAAAATTCAAAACCCAGATTTATACAATTTTTCTATGGGTCTAGAAAGTATGATTAAACGTTTGCACAGGGAGCCATTTACCCTAGAATTACTTAAATCCAAATTTCGTTTAGTCCAAAATCATAGTATACAGCCATAAGAAAAGCAATACAGGAAACACTAAAANACGAAAGTGTATCTACACTTCTGCACTTGTCAAGAAAAGTGTAGTACACTCGTTACCCTCGAGTGTAGAAGTGCAGTCAACACGAACAAACCTATATAATTCGACCCAGCTGTCAATATAAAAACGAACGTCAGCAACGTAGGCATTTAGAAAAATCTTCTTTATCGACGTTGATCAAGTTTCTCGACGTGTTTCACTTCACCTTAACCTCAGAATCGAGAAACCGATTCTTGACTGAAACGGTAGAGGGGAGAAATTCACTTCCCTCCTTGGTTGCTGTTTGTCACCACAAGATTGGCTACTGAAACTCAGCGTCGTGACGCACTTCCGTCAACTATCTGACTTTTAACAACCAATCAGAACCTCTCATTTACTCCGTCGACCATCTCGGCCGGAAATATTGGCCAAAGGTAAAGCTAGAGATGACGTATAATTGGTATATAAACGACTATATAAACGTATAATAGTTTAGTTTTTAAAATAAGTTATTTTATATTATATAACCATTAATTCATGATTTCTAAATAAACGGAAAAACAAGAGCTTAATTCCGGATCAAATCACAGATGTCGAATCGAACCCGCAATTTTAAACGCTCATTATTCGGGAGCACGCTGCAACGGAAGCGGACAAAACAAAACCCACGTGAGCTTCGATAAAAACTTCGCTTTACCGTGCAGTTAAGATTACCTTTTTGTATTCTGATTTCCTCCAAATCGAAACGACGTGCTCTTTTCGAGTCCAATCAGTCGACTAGCCACGCTTTCGTGGTTCATTCGGACAAAGCGTCGTTCATCCTTCGGAATCGCGCTGGCGGCGTCGGCCAGTATCCCTCGGCATCCCTCGTACGCGGACTGTCGGGCCGACTGGGGCCGACCGTCCCCGGCCAGACCACACACACGCCGCGTCCGCTTTAGACCACCCACGATCTTCGCTATCCCTTCCATCCCTTCTTTTGAGCCGGCAGCCAGCGCTGCTCACACTTTTGAATGCGGGGCCACGGCTAAGTATTCGAAGTACCCACATACTCCGCGAGTAGCGCTGTCACTGTTTCGGCTTCGATTCTTTGAAGATCGATCTTTTGCATCGATTCATTCCTTTTCACGCGCGATTTTTTGAAGACTCCAAGGCCGATATTTCATTAGCGCTGCAGTGAGAAGCGACGGAACGACGCGGTGAATAAAAGATTTCGATTGGCTGCAGAGATCGTGCGGCGGAAGTTCTCCCCCCCTGGACGTATAACATATAGACCAAGGAGTATTACATAGAGCGGAAAGTCCAATAACACCGCAATGTTTTCACGTATACAGTCTTCAGCGCTCCCTCGTGGGTGGGAGACACACTAAATACCCCCCACTCACAGAAGTGCCTCATCCAGCGGGAAATTTGAATAGGTGAAAAGGAATGCAATATGAAATACTCATGAAAAATATGTTTCACATAATAAAATATTGATTTCAAAACTTTTTTAATAAACATTTACAATGCAAATGATACACACTTACTCCTGATGTCTGTTGAATTCACTTGTTTTGTGGGTACATTTCCTGTATTCGTATGATGGGAAAGGCTCCACGACTGGATCGTAGGAATTGTACCACGAACGAGTAACGGCCTGGGATGCCTTTTCCATATTAAGTATCCTTCCACACAGCAAATTCTGCCCACTTTTGACGATTGTAATACCAGTGTATAAGCTTAAATCCGCTGTTTGCTCATAGATTGCGTGAGTCAGCATATTAAGTTACTATGGACACGCCATACTTTTGTTTTGTATGAGTTTGACATCTGTCAACAATAATTGTGTGACAAAAGTCAACAATAAAGGGCACATCATCGGCAATTTCATATAACACATGCATTTTTCCTTTGGTAATCATGTCTAGAGTTTTGCCATAAAAAGAGCATATGCGGGAAGCTCTGCTTTTCTGCTTCAATTTGAAGAAATCGTCTGCCGAATCGCATCGAATGCTTGTGGAGGCCTATGGCGACAGTGCTTTATCGGAAACAACGTGCAGAAATTGGTTTCGTCGATTCAAAGACGGCAATTTTGTTCTGAGCGACAAGAAGCGTGAAAATCGGCCCAAGAAGGTTGAGGACCATCAGCTGCAGACTCTTTTGGACAAAGACGATACCCAATCGCAAAAAAAGCTTGCCGAGCAATTGAATGTTACTCGACCAGCCATTTCTATGCGCCTACGTGCCATGGGAAAGGTTCAAAAGTTCGGAAAATGGCTGCCGCATGAATTGATCGATAGGCAGATGGAGCGACGCCAAAACACAAGCAAAATCTTGCTCGCCAAATAAAAAAGAAAGTCGTTCCTGCATCGGATTGTGACTGGCGAAGATATGTGGACATTATTCGAGAATCCTAAACGCAAGAAATCGTGGGTTGATCCCAGCCAATTATGGGTTGATCGTCCGCAAGACCAAATCGCTTCGGACGAAAGACGATGCTATGCGCTTGCTGGGATTAGCAGGGTAGCGTATACTATGAGCTATACAAGCTGTTGAAACCTGGTGAAACTGTCAATGCCCACCGCTATCACCAACAACTGATCAAATTGCACCGTGCTTTGCGTGAAAAAAGGCCGGATTATCAGCAAAGACATGACAAGCTGATTTTCCTCCACGACAACGCACCATCGCACACGTCATAATGGTCCGAAACTACTTGGAGGCACTCAACTGTGAGGTGCTACCCCATGACGCTTATTCACCAGACCTAGCCTTTTCCGACTACCACCTGTTTTCATCGATGGACCAGGCGCTCGCTGAGCAAGATTTCGATTCTTACGAAGACGTTCGACAATGGCTTGATGAGTGGTTTGCCTCGAAAGAGAAGGAATTTTTTTGGCGTGGTACCCACAAATTAGAGATAGGACAAATGTGTAGCTAGCGAGGGCCAGTACGTAGAATAAATTATTTTTTTGCTTTCTGTGAAAAATACTTGTGTTTTTCTGACTAAAAAAAATGCGGGTTTAAGCTTATACACCTGGTACATAATACGAGTTAAAAAGTTTTCTTACGCTAGTAAATAAAATTGACTATGATCGATATGAATAACTTGGAATCTCGCAAAAGAGTCAGCCAATTTACTTTCATATTCTCGAAATCATTTCGGAAAAAAACAATTGATTTTAATTAAATTTAAAATTAATCATTCACAAAATGTATATAACTTATAAAATGACGCTATATATTTTCCTCCTACTTATATTGTTGGTTCCTTCGGCGCACGGAAAAAGGCGAGTCTCTTATGATTCTTCGAGTTCTTCTTGCATGTGCGGAGGTTACTTATTATCACCATGATTGAATGTGTATCGTTTTCAATCCGTTAACGTTTTAGATCGGTTCACAATATTTGTTGACGTTTAAATATTCATAATGCCGAAACCGACGCTTCCCTAATGCCACTGCGCATGCGCAACATGGTATTAGTACAATTCCAAACCACGGGATTTTCATTTTCTTGAGAATCGACTCTTTAAGGTGAAGTGAAACATCCTTCAAATCAGTCGATTCGAATACAACACTTTTTTTAAGGGTATTAGTCCAAACTGTCTGAAACTTTGACACATCACTCTTGATCATCTAAGAATTGTCCTGACACATTAAAAATTTGGATTTTTCAACAAAATTCTTTAACTCAGTCCAGACCAGAACCAAAATGGCGTCGACCTCTCATATTTCGATCGATATACAATTATCGAAGGCTCTGATATGAGCATCGAAAGGGTCAGGACAATTTTACGACAATTTAGAACCCTCTGGTAATCGATAAACTCGCATTTGAACGGGATAAGGGCAAAAAAAGTGTTTTATGCGCTTCTTTGCTAAAACGATGGGAATACGAGATCTCGGAGTGAAAATTTAATTGACCTGGAAATCACAGATGGCGCAGAGGTCCCATCGCAGTCAATTAGGGCCCCAGAAGGCATGAATCCAGAGGATTTCTGTAGTTTTTCTTCGATTTCTTTATAATTATTGTACGAAAACGACAGGTGGAATATGCCATTTGGTACAATACTAAATATAATTCGACCCAGCTGTCAATATAAAAACGAACGTCAGCAACGTAGGCATTTAGAAAAATCTTCTTTATCGACGTTGATCAAGTTTCTCGACGTGTTTCACTTCACCTTAACCTCAGAATCGAGAAACCGATTCTTGACTGAAACGGTAGAGGGGAGAAATTCACTTCCCTCCTTGGTTGCTGTTTGTCACCACAAGATTGGCTACTGAAACTCAGCGTCGTGACGCACTTCCGTCAACTATCTGACTTTTAACAACCAATCAGAACCTCTCATTTACTCCGTCGACCATCTCGGCCGGAAATATTGGCCAAAGGTAAAGCTAGAGATGACGTATAATTGGTATATAAACGACTATATAAACGTATAATAGTTTAGTTTTTTTTATACAACATTCATTTCATTTTCGTGGATGGCTCTCGACACGGAAAAATGTATTAATTAAATTTGTGTTAATTATATATAAACAATTTCCGATTTTTTTAATCGATTCTTGCAGAATAGATTCTTTGGATTCCGATTTTTAAGAGAATCGATTCTTCATGATCCGATTCAGAATCGATTCAAGAATTGATTCTTCTATGAGAATCGAACATCCCTAGCGCCAATGTAACATTGGGTGCATTCACAGGAGACAACTGTTGAGTGATCGGTTAGCGCTCATCTGCTGAGTGGGTACGTTCACTCAACATGTTTACTGATCAGATGCCATTTTATGTATCAAAAATTTTCTACGCTACCTGCGCTCAACGTGTTGGATAGATCAAATTCAAATTAAAACCATGTAGATTCAAGTTAAAAAAGCAAGGATGTCAAATGAAATCAATTATTACAATGAAATGTATGAAGTAAACGGTCTTCAGTACGATGTAGTAGAGAGTGCAGAAGTGCATAAAATGTTAGAAAATGGTACGTTATTTCGAAATGTATACTTAACCTTAATCTATTGTATTCGATCTTCCTAATATAGACCAAAAAACTAATAATAAATAAATAATTAANGGGAATTTCCGTTGTACGTTCTCCGTAGCCAATCAAAACCTTCCATTCGCTTCGTCGCAGAATGAAATATTAGTTCATTTGAAACAAATCGCATGGAATTTTCCGTGGAGTTGTAGATACGTGAATATTTTTAGCTGGAGGTAAATACGACCCTATCATCAATATTTTCTAATAGTAATTATTACTCTTTAGCTTGAACTTTGAAGTTGATTGAAAAAAAAAAGTTATTTAAACGAAGAAGCCTAAAGTATAAATAACAAAATTAACGTTCTCTTAAATTCTCAATGTTCCCGGTAACTTACGGTATGTTTCACAATTACCTTCTCCAATTTAATGTTACCGAGAATTTTCGAACTCTAGCTGCCTTATGTAGCAGAGCACGGCCCATCTATTTATTTTCAGCCGGACAGGGTAGTGAAACGCACTTAGTAACAAGGAATAGAAATATGTGTATTTGCAGTGTACATACAACGCGGGTTTCTCTTCTTCTTAACTTACCGAACTTCCGGTGATCTCTTCCGGGTCTCTCTAGTGAAATTTTTGGGCGCTCCTCGCGGCGGTCGCGGGAGCTGGCGGTGAAGCCGCCCTTTTTAACGTTCGCGACGCCGCTGGAAGCGGTGGCGTAGCCGCCACACGATCGTGGCCTGTGCTGCCCTCAGGTGGAGGATGTGGACGGCTAACGCACTTGCCACCTGATACCCCCCAAGGGCGACCCAATTCAGGAATCCTCCTCATCCCTGCTCCCAACTCATCTCTGTGATAACAAACATCGTTTAACATCTTTTAACATCCCTTACCAACAAGTCCAGCTAGAGCTACGGCGATGAACTACCCATGATGACTTGATCTACCGTGAACCCGGGAAAAGTCTATCCCTAGTCTAAATGAACACACAAGAAACAAAGAAAATCCGAACAGCCACTCGCGAGTCGGCGAGAGGACGTCCCGTCGACTCGCGGTCCCACGGATAAATCGTAACACACAATCGACTATCGTGCCGGTACGGACCTTTTGTCCTGCGACATGAGGAGATCGGAGAAATGAAATTTCGAGACTCACCGACGGAACGTTTCGTCTGCTTCGGGCTACTATTCCCTCAGGAGATCCCTCCCAAAGAAGACCTGGGGTTTCTGACCTCGGCTCCGTCTACCTACGCCCCGAAGCTGTCTGTGGCTGCATTCCACTTCTGCTTCTGTTTTCTCTGCATTCGCTGCTTCCGCTTCCTCTTTCTTCGTTGAACGATATTTAATCCTTGGCACTCGCGACCTGTGATCACTGTGTCGCCCTGACCGTCTTGACTTCGATTTTCCTGCTTGTTGGCACGGAAACTAGGCGTACAGCCCCCGCCACTTACGAAGCCTTCCCTGAACCTCGTTATGAACGAGAATGCCGTCGGCCTTTGACAAATATTTCACGCCACGTTGGTTTGAATTAGGAACGTAGCATGTAATACGTTCCTCGCCATTCTCTGAACTAATTGCGGCTCCTTATCTCGGCGAGTTATTTGTGGTAACTGCCGTTCTGTCGGCCCGGGCCGCGACCTCTGACCGGACCCGACTCCCGCATTGGGCCTGTCCTGGCTCAATCCGGGAGCTAAATCGCGGTCAGAGGTCGTGGTATATAAGGGTAACTTATTTCTGGCAGAGATGAATTGCGCCGCCACTGAGGGATAATAGGTGGCAAGTACGTCAGCCGCCCGTATCAGTTACCAGGGGGCAGCACAGGACGCGATCGCACGACACTACCCGTGAGCAATCTCCGAACTCATCCCTGGTGAAATGTAGAGTTCGAAAATTCTCGGTAACATTAAATTGGAGAAGGTAACTGTGAAACATACCGTAAGTTACCGGGAACATTGAGAATTTAAGAGAACATTAAATTTGTTATTTATACTTTAGGTTTCTTCGTTTAAATAACTTTTTTTTTTTCAATCAACTTCAAAGTTCAAGCTAAAGAGTAATAATTACTATTAGAAAATATTGATTATAGGGTCGTATTTACCTCCAGCTAAAAATATTCACGTATGTACAACTTCACGGAAAATTCCATGCGATTTGTTTCAAACGAACTGATATTTCATTCTGCGACGAAGCGAATGGGAGGTTTTGATTGGCTACGGAGAACGTACAACGGAAATTCCCCTCTACGATGTTTCTCTATAGCTAATCGAAACCTCTCGTTCGCTCTGTTGAAAAATTCAAATTCTCATAATTTCTCGATAAAAAAGGCTTTGGAGAAATTACCGATAAGTTACCGGGAATTTCTCTTCGTTTCTGACGTAACTTACTGGATTTAGAACTCTAAAGACAGCACGGCGCCCACAATCGCACGACCGTGGGGGTCTATTACGTAAAGCAAATTGAGCGAAAATATGAAAAATGAGTAGCTGACGGTATTACCAGAGATGAGCAGGGTATTACGGAACGTTTTTGGTGGTGAAATATATTAAATATATATTGCATTCATATTTACATTACAAGTTCAACATTATATTTTCTTATCATGTCATGTAAGCATGAATCATTTAACAGTTTTCAATGTTTAATAATGTAATATGTCCTCGCAATAATAAAAACTAATCTGTACATCCCAGTAAATTCTTTTTCTTCTAACGAAAATAGATCCGAGGCATCACGTAATTCCCTTCTTCGTCCAATAAAGTTATTATTACATCCCGAAATACGATTGTTGCCAAGAATCAAAACACCTAGGACGTTTTCCATTTTAAATTTCGGTATCAGAATCCGTGGAAGATGGCGTTCACGGTGCCTTATTTTTCTATCTTTTTTTGTATGCTTCACCATTTCGTTTAAAAATTTGTGCCAAGCCAGTTCATGTGAATGGTCTCACATTTTCACCACCAAAAACGTTCCGTAATACCGTCAGCTACTCATTTTTCACATTTTCGCTCAATTTGTTTTACATAATAGACCCCCTGATTTCAGTTCCTGCAAAATTTTTCATGCGAATTGATTCGTATGGGAAAAAAATCTATATAAACTTGAGAATCAGGCCCCAGAATAAACAATCGAATATTGTCTTGGGACGGTACGTTCGAAAAATGCGTATCGTACCGTCTTGGTACCCCGTTGTTTACATTTACTAAAACCCAGTTCCACGACTCAAGTTTAAAATTTGCCTCCGCCACTAACAATTTGATGAAGTTTTGAGACTCGTATATACAATCATAATGTGGATTTTTGACGTATTTCTAAATACCCTTGAAATTTCGATTGTGGTCCGATCGAAATCAAGTGATTAATTAAAAAATTCCACTGAGAACATTCATTCGATAGTATTATTTGACTTCTATTATATAACATGTATTTTCAATTATACAAAAGTTATTATCTGCAAACTAATATGTTTAATTTTTGTTTCAGTAAAGAATGATATATTCCAAATTAGCGACGATACTTTCTTTGTATTTATGCTTTTGAATCAGTTAAAGTCTTAGTTTATTTAGTGTTTTTTTTTACACTTTTTCAACCATTTTTTGGTAGAATTATAGAGCAATCATTCGGAATCAATGAACAAAATAGTTGAATTTAATGGTCAGCGTTAAAGTATCGAAAATATAAAACTGAAATATGGTTTTTAGTAAAAATTTGATGAAATCTATATTTTTATCCAAAACGTTCAAGAAATTTAACGCGTAAAGTTTCTTTATACATACATTCTGTTGAAATTAACGCAATTGATTAAGATTTGAACTGGATACTTACATTCGGATTTACGCAATAAAAAAAAGCGAAACGTATTCTGTGCATTCCATTCATTTCTGCCTCTGGTAGTTTTGGGTAGTTTCGGATGAGCGCAATGGCAGCCATGAGTGTCAGAACTGATAATCATGTATTCGAGCGAGTACTGTTGTCAAATATGACAATTGTTGACATAATTGCATTCTACCGGAATAGCAATGCTCAAAAGAATAACCAGTGATTAACAGTGCTACATTATATTTCAATTTAGCGTTACGCATATTTTATCGCTGTGGACGACAACTTTATCCCGGCCAGAAAGGAAGTATGATAATTGCCCCTATGGTAGATTATAGCTGCTGGCGTTGATAACTCATCGATAATATATGCAAAGTGTATGCTAAGCACATCTATCCGACCCCCTAAAACAATGCGCCATATGCTAATTTCAACCAGTCTCCGAGTACTATCTTGTTGAAGAATAATCTGCGAACTGTCTCATGTCGATCGAGTTAACCTAACATCTTTTGAGTCAGCTCTGGTCTCTTCTTTTCTTTTCACAGTGACAAACGGGTAAGAGTACAAGCTTTTATTAGTTTATCTATCAATTTATTCTACATAATTTTATGATACCATGAGCCTACAATACTGTTTTGCTCATGTAGTGGACTTTCGATTATCCAGGAATGAGTGCACAAATAATTGAAAATCAGGACTAATGTAAAAGCTGTTACAATGTGCTCGTATTTATTCAATCTTATCTGCCACACCCTGAATAAAAATCGCTAATAGCCCATGTACGTTGGTTGACAGGGTATAAGGTTAATCCGTAAACCAGATAAAAAACAGGGTTAATGGAGAGTCTATTATGTTTGTTTTCAATGTTAGATGGGTATTTATTTTATTCATATATTATAAGTTGAAAATTCTCTGAAATAGTCCTTTTAGTAATTCATTGTCAAGAACACTATGTTGATAATAGTAAGACAGTTTGGATGTAGTTGATAATTTAACGTATTAAATGTCAAAACTAATAACGAGTAAATTATTACAATGTAGTTGCAAATCATTGATAACCACCGTGGTAGTTAATGTGTTAAATCGATTTAGAATATCTTTGCAACTCAGTAATTTCAAGATACTTAAATTGTTTTATTACAGATACAATGTCTTTTATATATTACATGGGAATATGGATATTATTTTTATACAACTGCAATGGTGACTACTCTGAATGGAATTCAAAGTGGCAAGTAATATGTCCTGGGTTATTTCCACGTGTCTTTATTAGCTATACCCCACGTGGAAATTTAACATGGGGCAGATTCTTAAAACAATCCCATATAACTGGCATAAAACACTGTGTAGCGGATTGTTGTACACAGTCAGAATGTAATGTAGCCTTAATGCATAATGGTACATGCTATCATGTACAATGTAAAAGTACAAAAATGTGTGCACCTTTCTATCGCCCAGATCTACTTAAAAAGGATCCACCAAGTATGGTACTTGTTAAACCCGTAGAAGATGAAGATATGTGGAGTTATTGGGTAGATTCTACCAATGATGAAACAGGGTAACAACTTATTAAATATTTTGGTATATTTAATTCTTAATCAGTGTAATGTTATATATATATTTTTTATTCTTTACATAGACCATTGCTGGAAGATTCAAATTCCGATCAGACTCTGTTTGGATTAAACGGTATTGCATGTATGGATTTGGATTGTCCAAACAATGAAAGATGTGTTAAACAAGGAGAAAAATCAGACATTGAAACATGCGAATGTGATTTAGGTTTCAAGAGAAATATTGCTGGTACGATTATCTACAATTCTTTATGAATGTATCAAAACATTAGTAACAGTGGTTTTAATATAATATTTGTTATATTCTTTAAGGAATATGTGAGGCAATAAAAGAAATTGAAACGTCTGACATTGGAGTAACTCCAGATGTTAGAAGTGATGTTACCAGTGACACAAGTACATCCATAAAGCCATCATTAAAACAATTAGTTGTTTCTGCTGTATCAAAAGAAGTACGTCTCCCCGAAAATGATGCGACATTGTCAGCATATACAGTGCCTACTGAACAAGGTAACCTGCATTACAACTATGCATGGAGCCTTCTCAGTCAACCAGAAGGGCATACAGGAACTATGACCGATCAGAATCGTATGACAGTAAAATTAAGTAATTTGTCTGAAGGACTGTACAAATTTAAAGTTGCAGTAAGCAGTCCAAATGCTTATGGAGAAGCATATGCAAATGTCAGCGTCTTGCCACGTAAGTATTTATATTTTTGAGGCAATCTAGCTATATATATATATTTTAATATATTAACAATTTATGAACGTAGCCTGTTCTCATCTCTGTGACTTGTTTTTAGCTAAACGAATAAATCAGGCACCAATTGCAATAATATCTCCAGCAACTCAAGTAGTGAAACTACCAAATACTGGAGCGGTTCTTGATGGTTCGCCCAGTAAAGATGATGATCGCGTAATTTCTTATCATTGGGAGTTGCAGCAAGGGCCTATTGGATATCAGCCAAATCTTGTTGACACTCCAACACTCCAACTTGACAATCTTGTTGCTGGGAACTACACATTCAAGTTAGTGATCCCAATTAGAAAAAGTTATTTATTTAACGCAAGCATGGTTTACACGGTTTTTCGCTATTGTTCTCTGTACCTGAAGTTGGTCTTTCTGTGACGGTGAATGTAAACAAAGAAGGAAGGGCAGTATAGAAAAGAGCCTGAAAGCATCATAGGACGAAAATGTGCCTATATTTGTACTTTGTGTATGCGAAAAAAGACGAGTAACCTGAGCTTTTATTACATAAAGTACCACATGCACTACGTCAACAAAGTCTTTTACGTCCCGCGTGCTTGCAATACGAATTGTATTGCAAACTCACACTGAGCATAAAAAGGCCCACTTTGCCTTCTGCCCACAATGTGCTACTTTACACATTCATCATAGTGTCTAAGCTAAGCATTGATAATTTTTTTACACCTTTTTTTTTTTAGATTGACTGTTGAAGATTCAGATCATGTAACGAATTTTACAGTAGCTAATATAACAGTTTTGAAAGTAATTGACTATCCTCCAAGTGCTAATGCTGGTCAGAATATTATTATTTATTTGCCACAAAATACAATCACGCTCAATGGGAATTTAAGCACAGATGACCGTGGTATTGCAAATTGGGAGTGGACTAAAAGTCCATCTGATCAAAATAAAGCTGTAGATATGCAGAATACCAGAACCCCATATCTTCAGCTATCTAATTTAGAAGAAGGCATGTACACCTTTGTTCTAAAGGTAACCGATGATTCAGACCAATCTTCAACTGCTGAGGTTCATGTATTTGTAAAACCACCCACAAATAAGCCACCAAAAGGTATAAATTAAAATATTTTTGAAAAATTACATTGTATGACAATATGTTACAATAAATTAATGTAAATCGTTATTGCAGCTGATGCAGGCGATGATGTAACTATAGCTTTACCGCTGACAGAAACGATACTTAACGGCAGCAAAAGTAAAGACGACATAAAGATTGTATCATATGTTTGGAAACAAGTCAGGTACCACAGTTACTACAAATGTTCATTTTTCTATAATCCTGTAGAAATAAAAGTAATATCATATGTTTACGTAGTGGCCCAAGCAATGTTCAATTTTCTGCAGCCAATGAGTCTATCACAAACATAACACAACTAACTAAAGGAAATTTTTTATTTAAATTAACGGTAATTGATGATAATGGCAATAAAGACTCTGACACTGTTGAAGTCAAAGTAACTCAGAGTAAGTATCTATCCTGGAGTTTGCTTCTGAAGAGCACTTTAACAGAAAAAAGTGTATGTAAAATTTGTTGTTCAAGCTTAAAATTGAATAGCATTAAACGAATAGATTTTTGACTGACAAATTATGTATCCTGTTATAACAGGTTATAAGTTAAATACATAAAACAATTAAATGCATAAGTATATTATAAGTTTTATATTTTCAGATAAAAATGCTCCACCAAAAGCAAATGCTGGAGGTGATCAGACAGTGATAGAACCCGTGAGTGCACTTGTAATTAATGGATCTCAATCCAGTGATGATTTAAAGATCGGGCAATGGTTATGGACTCGAGAGCCCTCATGTCTTGCCATTGGAACTGTGATTAAAGAAACGGACAAGTCCCCAGTCTTAATGGTAATTTATCACTTATTTCGATGTTCATATTTTACTTAAAGATCAACATTTCTATAATATTTGTCCTCTCGATTGTTTTATTGTAATACTGTAGTTAATGTACACTTAATATTTGAAATTCCAGTAGGGTGTTTTTAAAATTGTACATTTTGCAGTTGACCAATGTCGTACCGGGAAGGTACGTTTTCCGATTAAAAGTAACAGATGATCAAGGTTTAAGTAGTGAAGACACAGTGTCGGTCATTGTTAAACCTGGTAAATAATAAATATCTTAAAATGAAAGATACACGTTACATATTAACTACATGAAATAACAATTTTAGATCCCCAATTGTTAAATTTGGTTGAATTGACATTAAACATAAAGGCACATCTGTTAACTGAGTCTCAGAAGGATTCATTGGTTGTCAAATTGCAAATGCTATTACGAGACGAAGCGTCAATTGTTGTACGCAATTTGCGAGCAGAACCACGAACAGGAAGAGTTGTGCTTATTTTTTATGTTGAAAAAAAGGGTGGAAAATCCACGATGACTGGACCAGATGTAGTGAAAAGATTAAAAGAAAAACTTCGGCAAGATTCTGGATTACTACAGCTATCAGTGGCCAGGGTGGAAACTGCTATATGCCAAAACAATTGTTCAGGTATTTATGTATTTTTTAAGGTGGACATGTATATTTATTTCTCTTATTGAACATTTTTTATTATATTTCATTCAATTAGGACATGGCGTATGTGATCAAGAAAGTAGACAATGTTTATGCGAAGCTTTTTGGATGAAAAATTTAATTCAGATATATTTTGGCAATGGTGAATCTAATTGCGGTAAGTTATTTATTCATACAGCTTATAATTTATTTAAATAACGGCAATTAATAAAAATAAATCAATATTGCAGATTGGAGTGTATTGTATGTAATAATAGCTCTATTATCGATCGTCATATGTTGGGTGGGATGTGTTTGGGGCCTGTTTTGTCTATGCCACCGAATATGTGGAAAAAGACGCACAACACGTTCAAAAAAGAAACCGACTCGTTATTCACTTCTTCAACCAGAACCCGAAGATGAAAGCGCGACATGTAAGTTGCAAATTATGCAATATTTATACACGAGGAACAATAAAACTGATCGTATCATATGAAGACACTGAAAATGTTTTCTTTTACAGTTACATCTCACAATAAATTAGTACTCTCAGAATCAGATACAGATTCTGATGATGTATTATTTGAACATCGCAAAGGAAAGAACGATTGTCATATTAAAAATGGCAAATCAAGGAATGGCTTTCTGAAAACAAATGCTAGAATAAAGACATAAGGTAATACATATATGCATGGAAAAGCATTCTAATATGCTAACGGTTTTGCCTGTTTTGTAATATGTAAATCGTTTATTTTATAATATAGAGTATAAAAGTACCACTTACATATAATTATGTTCTCACATTACAGGTATTCATCCGTATGAGGAAATGATTGACGCCAATACGCGTACACTTGGCTAAATGAAGAATACTAGTCAGTTACGAGGCTGTCGTTTCAAAAATGTACCTAACGAAAAAATTACGCTCACAATTTCCGTTTGTAAGCAAACATCTTAATCTGTAGTACAGATGTTTATAAGTCATTGACGTGAGGAAAACGCTTTCTGTTTTGTCAGTATAATTTATTACACTTAATAAATATGTACGTATATTTTAGTTTGGAAGCTCTTCCTACACTAGACTAGTAAGAAAATACTACGTTCTGTGAATACACAAAGATTATTTGATTGACGTAAGTTCTGTTCAAAATAACCAAGTATATATCTGTTTCTCAACAATTTAAAAATATTGAATTTTATATTCTTACCATTATGCGTGTGTGCTATTTAATAGCAATGAACTATGGCCAAAATACCAAGTTTGGTTATTGATTATTTCTATGAATGCATATAATTGTAAAGTTATATATTAACTTTTATATGCATTTGTTCAGAGAACATCCATTAGGATCAGAAATCATGTTATTAATTATTGTATATATGCTTATAAAATAGTATTGTGACGTGACAATGTACTACGAACACATGCTAAAAGTATTATTGAACTTACCTCTAGCCTTTTATATGAATAATACAAATACACTTTGCAGATAATGGCATCAACAATGAAGACCTACTTTTGCAAAATGGCTTCATTCTAAAAAAATTTATTTTTCCGATTATATATAGGCTAACATTACTCGGAATAATATAACATTATATATATACATCTACAATTTTAACGAACTAGTCTTTTGCATTTACAAGGAATTGTAACTAGTCATTCACATAAGGCATAGTTCCATGTGATTAAAATTCAAGAACCATGTGCAATTTTATTCTTGAAAATATTGGACATTGAAACCGTTTAGTTTTCCGTTTAAAAACTATTTGTCTTATTTTAATAATCAATTTGTTAGTAAGGCCTAAAGGAAAAATAAAGATATGAAAGTCCCAAAGAACCAAAATAACTGTTATTTTAATTGTTTTGATTACAAATAACCATTATATATGATTAAAATTGTTCCGATTATGAATAACAATTATGAATAATTACAATTTTTCTGGTAATGAATAACCATTATTAAGGAGCCGTTTTGACTTTGATTACCCAAAACCATTCTCGACGGAAAAAATGAGATTGTTTGCCACTAACCAATGTCGACAGCAAACGTTTTTTTTGTTTATAACCGATTGTTGTCAATTGTTATCAACTGATGACTAGTTGGAAGAATTTTAATCATTCATAATAGTTATTTATAGTAGGAACAGTTATAATCATCTATAATGGTTATTTGTAACCTAAACAACTAAAATGACTGTTATTTTGGATCTCTGGAGGGTACTACTGTCTGCATATTCAAACACTTTACTAAGGACTACACTTTAATAAGGACTAGTGACGATTTGTGTAAAATATTAATGTTTACAAATGTAGCAAAACGGTCACTGCAATATAATTCAATTAAGATTGACTATTGAAAATGACATTTAGTATTATTTTAAACATTTTTGCTAATGTGATACCTTTAATATGTTGTTTGTTAATATACTTAATTAACAAATATTTGAATTCATAATTGATACATTTAAGATTTTTATCGCGTTTAATTGTTATTCTTTAAATTCAGTTAACAAAGGAAGTTAATGAGGAAGTCATGTGCTCTGAATATAGTTGTCACATCTGAATATGTACCAATCCACCATCATACTTCTTCTGTAATCATCAAATATACAAAATTATGACAAATTTTATTGTAGTTGATATTGTAGAATTAAATAAATATGTAATTTTGCAATTAGATTCCAATGAATATTTATAGAAGTTCACATCGATAATATTACATCAGAACACTTTGGAAGATACTCGACAATGTACCTCCGTATCACCTTAAGCTTAATTCTTTTATTTGTCATATAATCAGTACATATGTTCTAGTCAATTGATAACGTTAAGCTAAACTTTTTCCTCGCAATTAAGAAAGATAATTTAAAAAAATTGTTATAATTTACACTTATTTAGAGTTCTGTTTAGCTGATTTGTATTGTTGAAATTTAGCGTACAAGGGATCGGATTCTGAAGAACCAAAAGCCAATGTTGCCCTCTGGTAGTAATCCGGTACTAATTCTATGTTGTTAATAACTGTTGAAAGTAGATGCGCCTTTTCTGCATAAACACCTGTATAAAAAAAATTAATATTTTTTAATTAATTAAAATATATATATTGAATATACATTTCCTTTTAAATAAGTAAAAAATGTAAGTTACCTGGTGTTTCCAGCATGAGGTTACATATATGTACATGAAGGTAATAGTAAGTCGGTTGGTAATGGAAATACATTCTAAGTTGAGTAGAGGGTATCTTATATTTTTCAAAAACTAATGCAGTTGCAGTATCTCTGATGTTTTTTAATAATGGAAGATGGGATTTATTTAATTCTCTGATTGATTTAAGGCGTTGAAAAGGTAACGCTAGTAAATGCAGCGTTGCTCTCTCTCCATCCCACTTCAGATCGGATATCAAAATAAAACCTACATCTTTTTCCTTATTTTCATATATTATTTTGTCTTTCTCTGCCTTATGTTCTAAAATATTGTCGACCCACTGCAAAAATGAGTATAAATTATTATTCTAGTTATTCAAGATATAAGAAAATGTCACCTAACGCATACCTCTAAAGATAATTGTTGAGCCTCCAAGTAAGGAAGTGTCACTTCTTTATAAAGCTCTTCAGTTTCTTCTATTATGTGAAATTGATTTACTTGAAATTTCTCGATATGTTTCTGAGTTGCTGGATGAATTATCGTTGTATTTAAACCTAGGTTCATAAATGCAATACCAGAAATCAGTGTTGACAAAATAAATTGAGCATGCATGCACGATGTTAGGTCTTTATACTATTAAAGTGAATGTTACTGTGCGAAAACCGTAATATTCAGGACAGTTTAACATTTTCCGTGGCACCAAGCTTTCATTCTTGTTGCATTTTGAATGAAAAAAATTAATCAAAGGACAACCCAATTACTTTGGTAGATATTAATTATTTTCTTTGCTTTTAGATATTCTACTTTTTTAATACATCATAAAAACTGTACGAGATTCAACAAAATTTCATAGAATCGTTTCTATAGAAAATTTAATTTTCTACAAGAAATGTACTATTCATTTTTTTTTCTATGTAGTATCCCCATATTCTACATATTACGAAATTATGTTTCCAAGTTTCGAGAATGATGCTTTACGCGTGAATTCTACCGAGGGGGCACCAATCATATTTCGCGCGCGAGTCGAAGTGTTAGCAACACTGGAAAATGGCGGACGTTCCATCGGTTCTTGAAGAAAACATCTTTCCAGCTTCTTTATGTTCAATCCCTGCCACTATCAATGTAAACAGTATAATAACGGTGAGCAGTAATACGTGAAAGAATCATTTAAGAAAAGAAGCGACAGTTTATACGCCGATGAGTACACTAATCGGACGCGTCGCAACCCAACGCGGAGTAAACTTTCCATCCACACAACGTCGACAAAGCAAGTTTATTAGGGGCAAACATAGCTTACCATTGTATTTCTCAGTGAGGAAACATTCATACTTCCCATAAACATCATTTCGAAACTCTTTGTGTAGTGGCGTTTCCTCGTTAAAGAGGGTCTTAAGAAAAATCTCGTCATTCGGAAAACTTTTTCTTTCGAACAAGACAATTGCCGGGCCCTTACGATTCTCGAACGTCCCCTCGACACACATCACTTTTTTCTGCGTATTATTGCTTAATATTCTCTTAACTCGGAAGGTCGATAAGTTCTTCAAGGTCTCGTGGACGCTGTCATCGCTCTGTTCACTAGTCCCATCCTCCAACCTCGCTTTCTTCGGCTTAGAGCAATTGTCTACTTCTTCGGCGACACCGAGTTCCGCCATTTTTGTTGCTTCGCGGTAGCGCGGCGAGCGCTACAGTCCGTTACGATATCGTCACTCGATCTGACTGTTACTTGCTTCCACTCCAATGGGTGCATTCAGAGGAGACAACTGTTGAGTGATCGGTTAGCGGTCATCTGCTGAATGGGTACGTTCACTCACATGTTTACTGATCAGACGCCATTTAATGTATCACTAATTTTCTACGCTACCTGCGCTCAACGTGTTGGGTAGATCAAATTCAAATTCAAACCGTGTAGATTCAAGTTAAAGAAGCAAGGATGTCAAATGAAATCAATTATTACAATGAAATGTATGAAGTAAACGGTCTTCAGTACGATGTAGTAGAGAGTGCAGAAGTGCATAAAATGTTAGAAAATGGTACGTTATTTCGAAATGTATACTTAACCTTAATCTATTGTATTCGATCTTCCTAATATAGACCAAAAAACTAATAATAAATAAATAATTAAGTTAGTATGAACATGTGAGTGTTTTTTTTTTCAGACGTTACATTCTGTTACGAATATTATTCTAAGAATATATCATCTATAGAAGTTGTTGGTGTATGTAACGAAAAGGTGAAAAATTTTTCAGGTAATGAAATAGCTGAAATAATACACGACGTACATGTACTGTAAGCACTGACTGCTAATATAATTATATTAATTATATTAGCAGTCAGTGCTATAAGGAGGTTAGGTTACACAAGACTGGATGCCGCCATATTATGATCACTGAACAGTCCATTCAGCAGAAAATCGCAACATGTTCCCAACTCATCGGTAACCGCTTTTCTCCTCCGAATGCATTCAATATCTTCCATTGTATACCTTTTTCACGCGCGCATTTTGATTTTTCAATTCGAATATTAACAAAAAAACCAGTAAGCATTGGCAATTCTTCAATATTTTCAACGTTGCGTTCGGTAAATACATTTTTTAACATGCTCGTTTCATTGAGCCTCCTGTGAAGCATTATTTTTGTTTTTCTGGAAAGATGCTGGTCCTTTACCTGCATCGTTTGGGATGTTCCTCGATTTTCTATTAATTTCAGCTGTTACTACGGTTGGATAATTTCGCATTTTTCGAGATTCGCGACGAACCAAAATAATTTTGGTTAAAAGTGAAATTTCATGAGCATTGCATTCTTCCTCAACGCCTCCATAATCACGTGTTGAAGTTTCAAACGTGCACGCAGTTTGGAGAAGTTTTATAAATAGTTTGATGTTTTGGGTGTGTGTGTGTGCGTGCGTGCGTGCGTGCGTGCATGCGTGCGTGCGTGCGTGCGTGCGTGCGTGCGTGCGTGCGTGCGTGCGTGCGTGCGTGTGTGTGTGTGTGAGGATCATTCTTTTATATATTTATTTAATAGGATGAGCCTCTTAAAACACCTTAACTAAAAAGTTAATGAAGACAACGTATTTACAATTCTTTTCCTAGGAATCTCACCTTTGTCTTACTGAGCACGAATTTCTAGCAACCCTGAATACTTACGGTTACTTATAAATATTATCCTTAGCAGTACATCGAATGAATCATTAACTTGTCTTCTTGTACGCACGTGACTGTGATGAAGTAAAACAACAAAAGCAGATGCACCACCTCTATCAATATTTAATCACCTCAATTCGATGTACACGACATCAAACTGAATGTTCGACATTAAGATAAGATAAAGCTTCGTAAAGAGATATGAGTCTGATCCGGGGAGTGCCTCACGCGCGCGCGTGCGTGCGTGCGTGCGTGTGGGCCCCGCGCGCGCGTTTACTGGTCAAAATACATATGTGCAGTTTACAACAGAGCATTGAAGTTAAATTATTACTCGGTTTTATTTGTCTCGTATTTTATTTGAAATTCACATCATATAACATCTAATTCAAGTAAATTACATAGTTTTAAGTCATTATAATTAAGACATTAATTTTGCCTAACTTTTTATTGCAGATACCCCTATGTGAGTTGTTGCGACGAACGTTAGTCGAAATTACCCGTTGCGATGCAAACGCGATATATCAGGTGTTTCTTGATAAACGACGTTGATCGATTCAGGTACCAGCGATCGATGAAACGAACGAAGGACGACTGCGCTCCGTAGTCTGCGGATACGACGGATGTGTCCCGAATCATTTTTCGTAAGCACTGCCGCGTACGCATTATTCAGAGAGCTCCCACTACGTGTCGAGGGTCTCGCGTGTTCCTCGAGGCTGCCTATATAAACCAGTCTGTATTTATCGCATAGCTCACAGTATATTTTGCGACCGGGTGCTGTCTTTAGCGATTCCCGATATCGTGTCTAGGCGCGCGTACGTTTCTGGCCGCGCCGCAACCGATTTTCGGTTTGTACTACGTGGACAGCATTGGGGACGATTCGGGGAGTTTTACAATTCGTGAGAGGAAGAATAAGAGAACGACAATTGTAGCAGGTGACTAAGTCGAACGCGGGAACGCTTAACACTTCGTGGCCTTCATTTTTAGTTCGTGATTTGTTTGACGAGACCGTTGGGTGTCCGATCGGCGTTTAAGGTGAAGTGAAACCCCCTTCAAATCAGTCGATTCGAATACAACAATTTTTTTTAAGGATATTAGACCAAACTGTCCGAAACTTTGACACATCACTCCTGATCACATAAAAATTGTCCTGACACATTCAAAATTTGGATTTTTGGAAAAACTTGTTTAACTTAGCCCAGACCTGAACCAAAATGGCGTCGAACTCTCAAATTTCGATCAATATACAATTAGGGAAGGCTCTGATATGAGAAACGAAAGTGTCAGGACAATTTGACGACAATTTAGAACACTCTGATAATCGATAAACTCGCATTTGAACGAGATAAAGTTCAAAAAAGTGTTGTATGCGCTTCTATGCTAAAACGATGGGAATACGAGGCCTCGGAGTGAAAATTTAATTGTTCTGGAAATCACAGATGGCGCAGGGGGTCCCTCTGCAGTCAATTAGGGCCCCAGAAAGCATGAACCCAGAGGATTTCTGGAGTTTTACTTCGATTTCTTTATAATTATTGTACGAAAACGACAGGTGGAGTATGACATTTGGTACAATACCCAATGTAATTCGACACAGCTGTCAATATAAAAACGAATGTCGGCAACGTAGGCATTTAGAAAAATCTTCTTTATCGACGTCGATCAAGTTCCTCGACGTGTTTCACTTCACCTTAATCAGAGGTTTCGATCGTGATCGTGCCGAACTTGTAGTACTATCCTCGATGAGGCCCTCTCCATTTCGCGCCCCAGAAATTTCTGCCGGCTACGGCCAATCGGGGGACAAGACCTGGCAGAGCGGTCCAATCAGCACTGCAGTATTCCAATTCGTGATTAGACTGGAGTCCCACTGAGCGCGTCGAATGCTAGACGGAGCGCGGCGCGTCAACGCGTCGGGAATGAAAAACCAATTGGAACTGCTCTTAAGGGGACTCATACCTATTGAAATAAAATAACCTATTTCTCAAATAAGTACAGGAATTAATTGAAACAACATTTAAATGCAGTTTGAGTGTGTTTTAACCATACGTTTAGGTACACATTAATATAATTACTATTCATCGATCTAAATTTAAAAAATGTTTCAGTTTTGATACACATTGTAAAGAATCGTATTTTGGTGTTCATCCTCGTTTGTCGTAAGCTTTCAGGTAGACCTATTACTCCAGAGTATTTCACCTTTAGAAGATGGATCATGGCAAATACCTGCTCATAAGTGGATATTTTCAATAATTTCCGAAAGCATTGAATAATTTTAAAAAGTTATTTTATCAAAGTAAGGAAAATTTGACGAAAATATTATTAATGGATACTAAAATTTTGAGTAACTTTGTTTGTACATAGTTGTCGGTCATCATTTCTATAGCCATATATTTTGTCATATGTTCAAGATATGAACTATGCGGAAACACAATTTTCTGAGATCTATTATGAGAAGGCATAAAAAAATGGCTTTAAAGTTTCAAAACTGTTTTTATGTAAAATGAAAATGTGCACCTGCGAGAAAAAATGGGTATTTTCACCCTGCCACTAGTTATGACCCGCTTAACCCCGTGCATCACTTCCGCCGCAGTTAAGTTTGACGCGTTGACGCCCTCGGTCCGTGTGTCATTCGACGCGCTCAGTGGGACTCCGGCCGTTAGCTTCCTCCGCGAGAATCGGTGCGAGATTTTAAAAAGGAGAGACGCTCACCGAATTGCGCAGCGAGTAGCGACTCGTGGCACTATCAATAGCGACGCATCGCCACGGGCCTGACTTGCTTTTGGTTCAACCGGTCCATGTGCCACGCGACCCGCCAACCTCTCTTATTTTGTTATTCCAGGATAATGTCGGCGTCCCCGATCACCAGGCAGGTTACGCAGAGTCAGACCATACCCTCCAGGAGGGTCGCCATCCATGACCCGAGTGAATTTCCAACAGACTATTCCTCTACCCCTGGAGGCACGATCTACTCCACGACGCCGGGAGGTCAGTTTTATTATTTTCATCTGTATTCTTCAGCTTTTGTCTCGCTTCCCATCAATGTCAATAACCGATTTGCCTTTGCGCAATTCCTCGTATCGTTTGGCCTTGAGTTGGAGTGGGTGACGCGCGTCGTCGTGAACGGGGAGTAGATATACATGATACGCGCCACCTCGTGCTATACCGACCCCTCTAGTTAGAAATAATTAACATAGTCTGGACTACGTACAACTTTACGTAGATTTTGCATGTGGAGTTTGAAACGTAGCAATCGAGATGCACGCGGACGGGAAAACCGTGTAGTTATGTGAACTACCCGGAAACGAAAACTGAGTTAAAAAACTGAGGCCAAGAGCATTTTTATAGCTCAGATTGCACGACCAGGCTTCACGAGTGAACTTAAGTAAACACGACAAATCCGCGGAATTAACCCTTTGAGGACGGAGCTCTATTGACATATGGGCGAAATTCATTAAAACGTATAGGCCATATTGGACCAAACGTCGGACGCATATATGCAGCGGTAGCCCGCAAAGGGTTAACTGAAAGAACTGACAAGATTATATTTTAGATTATATTTTAATACTCTTCAAACGACTTCGTGGAGTGATAATTCTGTTTCTAGCATGTCTCCAAATAAAATTGCCCGATCCCGCAGATGTAGAGTGAACTTCGGTACCTCTAAAACAATTTATGGTTAATTCTTTAACAAGAACGGATTATTGTCCGGAACCGACATTTTTCTATAACATCTAATTACTGTTACATCCATTGTACAATCTAAGTTAAAAATATACCCTGCTCGTTATATTGAACTATTGTACGTACACTTTAATGACCTTGATAATTGGAATTCGGAGGGGGGCATCGACCACGTGAAAACAGCGGGTGCTCCGAAATAAGAGGCTCATTTATATGCCCGCAAGGTGATGGCCTTCGAGAGCTTGAGCTTCTACGACGCGGATAGGAGAAACTAGTATTTTTTTATCTTTATTGGTGATCAAAAAGTAAGTGGACGTTCTTCCACTGTTTGTGTGCCTCGGTTATCGGTCGCCTAATGTTGATGGAACACTAATAACGATAAAGAAATTAATTCTTGATATCCAGTGCATACCTATCGATATGTGATAATCCTCTACCTTCGGGAGCATGGCTCGGATACTAATACAATATTTATTTCGATCACTATGTCTAGTTTTTATTTTTCGATTAATCCGCTGAATTATGTTTCACAATAAACGTAGTAACGCGTAATAATGCGCCATTATACCTGAATGTTGTACCTGATTTTTGGGCTCTTACAAGGAAGATATCCCAGGTCGATCTCTCCGATTTGATTTCTTTTATATTATGTTATAGTAGACTAAAAACTAAGCGACAGGTATCTTTTTTTATCTGCCCTTAAACTCTTTAAAGGGTGAAACCATCCAAAGTGAGGCATGTCAAGGGGCGATTTGGCAGTTTCACCCACAAGAACATAATATTTTTTAACCAATCCACCTGGAAATGCTTTCTCATAACGAGGAATGAAAAATATAATTTTCTCAATTAAAAAAAAAATTAAGGGGTAAGCCACCCCTTACAGGCCTTACTTTGGATGATGGTTTCACCCCCTTAAAGTGTTTAATGGCAGATAAAAAAAATACGTGTCGCTTAGTTTTTAGTTTACTATAACATCTTATAAAAGAAATCAAATCGGAGAAATCGATCTGGGATACCTTCCTTGTTAGATTACACTTCATGGTTAAAATATGCGTGATCTTGTACTCGCTCTTGTGGACTTGACCAAGTAATTGTATGCAAAGAATAAAATATTCTGATGTATTGTGCATAAGTTTTGTGAACTCATTCGTGAACTCATTCGTGAAAAATGCAAATTCCAGAGCATCAATATAATCTTTCTCGGTGATCATTCAATTTAGGATCCTCTTCAACATAATTTGACTGGAATTTTGTCGGTTTAGTCATTACGCCAAGGTCGGCTCGTGTTTCCTAATTAAAGATTTGCATCTACTAATCCATCAGCATACGTAGTTAAAAAGTTTGTCTATATGCAGAAAATGAATTCACAGTCTTAACAAGAAATTTTACTTGCTGCAACAAATGCAAACGCTGGAAATTTGGACCACTTCATTAGGACAACACAAATTCAATTCATAGGTGCATTATTCTTGTCTAGCGACAACAAATTGTATATCGCTCATTCGTTTGAGTAGGAACAACATTATTATTTTTGGCTGTTGCAACAAATTAATTTGCTAATTTAGCAAGCATTTTTTCTAAAGAGAACTCTCCAGTGGTTGCGTCTCCGATTCGATGTAATTGCAAACATTTTTGTTGTTGGTGCGATTATCCCTGCAGGGAGAGCAAAACTTTATCAGCAATGCTGCCCTCTGCTAAAAGTGCAAATGTCTTTTTTTTTTTCCTTATATTAAAAGTACGACAGAGAGATTAAGGTGTATATGCATATGTACGTATGTGTGCGTGCGTATAAAAGAACGGAAGTTTTTTTTTAATCCCATGGGGTAGACTTAAACCTAAACATCGGGGTCAGGTCCGACGTTAATAACCTTAGGGTGATGTTTTCTTTGGCCGAGATCTCCACGTGGCAAAAGCCGTCGTTTGATAACGAGTCGAATATTCGTTGATATTGGGGGCATCGTCAGGCCACTCCGCTACGTTAAAAGACCGTTGAGTGTGTTTTACGTACACGATGCGCGATTAGAGCCTGTTGAAGGTAATCAACCGCGTAGATTTTGCAATGTATAAACGCGTAGAAATCTCAAATTGGAGCTCTCATTTATGACTCGTGATATCCCTGAAACGGTTACATGAGACAATCGTTTATGATTCGTACAATGGAACATGTAAATTGGGTGTTCTACCACGCATTGGTGTACTATAACCGTATTCACGCGGTAAAGTTTGAAACGAGTCGGTATAGCTAGTTTGCGAAAAAGTTTCTTAAACGATTGACCCGTCAGATGCCATTTTCAAATCACCTTAAAGGATTAAATTGGCCTAGATAAACAGCAAAGAATAAACACATTGTAGGTAAGCATTTCAGATAAACTATAGTCTTTAATTCCTTTAACGATTTAATCGCATCTCTCGATTATTTTCCTAAAATTACGAGGAGAATCATACTTCACTTTTTAATGGCGTCGGATATTATTTCAGCGTAATTTTGCCGTCACGAAGCGAAATGATGTTTAGGATAGTTAATTCTAAAACAAAATTCAAGCATAATGTCGTTCGTAACTTAGAAGAGCACGTCGAAATTACCGTAGCGCAATAAAAAGGATTTTAAGAGTTATTTTCACGCGGCTTAAACTTCCGTAGAATTTCATTTTGACTCAATCCCTTCTAGACTTGTTAGCGCGTGCTTCTACCTCTGCACGATACAAGAATACGCACGTATTAATAGGCACACCCGCGTTCCTTCCCGTAGATCTTCTGTTACGGCCATCCAAAAAAAACCATGTTCCTTTTATTGAAACTTTATGTTCGTTTAGATCATTGAAACGGTTTTACATTATTGGATTATAGGATTATTGATACAGGAATACGCACGTATTAATCGACGCACCGCGTTCCTTGCCGTAGATCTTCAGAAACGGCCACGTTCCTTTTATTGTAACTTTATGTTCGTTTAGATCATTGAAATGGGTTTACATTATAGGATTTTAGGATTATTGATACAGGAATACGCACGTATTAATCGACGCACCGCGTTCCTTGCCGTAGATCTTCAGAAACGGCCACGTTCCTTTTATCGAAACTTTACGTTCATTTACGTTATGGAAACAGGTATACATTGTTGGGTTATAGGATTATTGATACAGGAATACGCACGTACTAATCGGCGCACCGCGTTCCTTCCCGTAGATATTCAGTTACGGCTATTAAAAAATAACCATGTTCCTTTTATTGAAAGTTCACGTTCGTTTAACTCGTTGAAACGGGTATACATTATTGGATTGTAGGATTATTGATACAGGAATATACACGCATTAATAGGCGCACCGTCTTCCTTCCCGTAGATCTTCAGTTACGGCCATCCAAAAACGACCACGTTCCTATGATCGAAACACAAGAGACGAGCGTGAAATCGCGCATAAAACGTGTATCTATGTTTAGAAATTGTTTTTCTACGTCAAAGGAGGAAAATAGGTCGACCGGTGCACATCGATGTCAACAATTGTCGAATTGAATTGCACATTAAACGAGCACTTTGTGCTTCAGTAATGTCTCGAGAAATTTTAAGTAAACGGGGGATTCAATTCAATTACGTAGCTGCCACCGTCGTAATAATTCACAGATAATTTACTTTACCAAGCTACCCTAAATCATCATTATTTGATGTTATTGTTCAACTACGATTCTGAGTAATTATTTCGATGAAGGCTTCATCACACTTGCTTTGTCATTTCGAGAAACAATCTTAATAATTACGTCCTGATCTTCGCTCGAAGTTCCTAATATGAAGCCTTATAAATTAAGGTATTTTCACATTTATTAACACGTTCCGTGCCACGCCGTGTACCACCCGAGGTTAACGCGTATTATCGGTGGTACATGTGGCACGGAACGTGTTAATAATTCCGAAATAATTTTAGACTAAAACCAACTTGTTTAAAATCGATTTCCACGTCTGTAGCTATCTCGTTACATCGTATAATCAATTCGTTGATTTACACTGGCGCGCCATGAAGGAACGTTTATTTCTAGCCGTGACATTTTGTTTTCGTTTCCTTCGAAGCTCTTTTAGCTCTATAAAATTAACAAGTTTAAGCCTATTAGGTCGGCCTAGAGAGAGGTGAAATAATGACGCACGTAAAAAAATTGCGCAGTTTGTTTACACGTTTTCAAAAGCAGAATATTTTATTGGATAACCTTCGCTGTCACGCCACCGTAATTGTGTGTGTGTTGTGTTGATCGTCGGACTCGAGGAGTAAGGCTAAGGTTTCTTTGTTGTTTTCATCATTTGAAAATCATAAATCCGGTCAATCATAAATTGTTGCAAGGTATCGGTTAGAGCATCATTATTACGCATCATTTATCGAAAAACAAAAGTTCGAAAATTTGATAATGAAATTTAAGAAAATCTCATTCGACACCGTTGCTAACTGTGTTGCTTTGTTGATCGTCGCCCAATATGTAGTTGATGTAGTATTTTCTAGAACGCATATTAACTACGAACTTGTTATCTGCCCAATCGAGTCTGACATAATCGAACCATATGGTGAGAACGAATATAAACCTACTCTCTTGCTGTTCCAACGAAGCGTTATACAATTTTATTGTATCCATGTGGTCAGTTGATTCAGTACATTTCTTACTCAGTGAAACTGCTCATGTGTCATCAATGTTGTAAACAAGTAACCTGTTGCGTGGCACGCCTTGCGAGTTCATGATCTTTCCCTACATTCACATCTGAGTCGGCATTTCTTTTTATTTGACATTTTGGAATTTGATGTTAAATTTTATAATTTGTTCATAAATAGACTGTAATTATGTAGCCGTTTTGTCAATCGTTCACTTCGTTGGACATTCTTTGGCGGAAATAATCAGAAATTGAATGTGAATTTGCACGATGAGTTATCGAACACTGAAGGCAGAAATAGTTCGTTGCTATTGAGAGTTGTTTATAGACGTAACTTGTGGGTCGATTGAGGTATGCAGCAGGTACTCATGATTTTAATGATAGTGTTGTTCTACAGGTACCCGCATTGTGTATGACCATGCCTTTTTGATGAATTTACGAAATTCTCCGATTTCGCAGTCACCACCGCGAAATATGCCCTCCATCCCTGCTAACATTCTAAAGGATTCACCATTATCGCTTCCGACAACAATGTCACCAACAGTCGTACAAGCAAAGGTAAATAATTTTTCGGTAACTTGTACACTAATTCTAAAGATTGTACACTTCTACATATACGGAAGACTATAGTCATCAAAGTTGAGAAATGCAATCCAAGCAATTTCATGAAATATATAAGACATTGTTCGAACATAAGATTGACATTAAAACAATAGATATCCTTAAATTATTACATGCATATTCTTTCAAATTTTGAATTTGATTATCTTAGAATTATTTTTACAGTATTTTAAAAATCTTCGATGATACCATAAGAGCAAAGTAGCAAAATAGTCCATACAGATAACTTTAGCGGAATGATTTAATGGAAACAGTAATTGCATGATTTACCTAGATTCTCGTAATTTTACAGTTTAAATTAAAAATACTTTATCATTAAAATATCATGTAATTGTATATTTGTTAATTTTTCTAGAAATCCTGCCAATCGAAAAATTCATCGCAGAGTTCGGAATTGCCATGTGACTGTGACAATCAGTTTGTGATGACGGACTGCTGTTCATTGTTAGTTGAGAAGTCTTAATACGTGATCTTCTCGTAACTGCATAAGTGCTTGAATACTGTTCTGAGCTTTTCCAAAGGAATTTATCATCGTACCAAGAGTCTTTAGAACCTCGTAATAGGCAGCCGGTGTCCTTCTACATCAGTGAATGAATCACTACAAATATAAGTGACATGTTTTCAAAATGAAGAAGAATGATGTGTAAAAAATAAGTTCCAACCCACCAAACACATTATCATAGTTAAATAACATTGAAGTAATATAGTATATAGCAAAAGTTATTAAAAAAAATACATTGATATTATATAATATCTAAGTACTGTTGTTCCGTAACATTGTTATAAAGCATTGCAGTGGCATATTATTGACATAACATAATATGGTGCCAATATATTATGAGTATGTTACATTATTTGTTTTATAACAATGTTATATAACTATGCTCGGTGGAGAGAATCTGTTACAACCATTAACAAATCACCTGATGATTTAATAAATTCTGTATTTTATTTTGTAAATTACTATTTAAAAATATTGATTACAAATAAACTATGTTTTTTTTTATAATCCATAATAGTCATTTATCTGATGTTCATTGGTGTAATCGAATACAGACCTATGCTCTACGAATACATAGTATCAAACATCAGGAAACTCAGTAGAGTTTTGCGCCAAATATGCACACTTGCGTAGAATTAATGAATAGGCCCAAACTTTGACTATATAAATTTGAACCATGGACGTAAGGATATGTGACGAACACAAAGTTCCATCTTAGACCAAAGGGGGAAGCCGGCGCGTCGGAAAAAGAGGGATAGGATAGCCATATTGTTGAGCGCATTTCTCAGCGTCCTAATTGGTAGGTCATGTGCTTCATGTTTCAGGTTCTAACATTTCTTTCTGCTACTCCTGTACATACTAAAACATCGTTTTTAACCTTCTTTATGCTACAAGCGGCATATTGTATGTACTTCATTCGCTGTTTATTTGGTTTCAGCCAACGTCATTCTTTACTTGCTGCTCTTAAAATGATAATAGAATCTCAGCCAATCAGAGGAAACTAAGGTTTTGGCACAACAATATGGCTATCTTGCCATTGATCTACACTGGACTCCATCGATAGCTTGCACCTGGTCCGCACTGCCCTCTCCGGCCGCGCAGCGTACTAGCGGCGGGAGCAGCGCGGAATTCGAATCGCTCGAGGGGCAGAATGCATTTCCTAAAGAAAATAAATATTTATAAACAAAAACAATTAATGAAAATTATTTTAGTATTACTGTGGA